>NC_089795.1:59994484-60049484 GCF_040412425.1 Macrobrachium rosenbergii
TCAGAAATAGCTGATCCGGGATAAAACGGGAAGTATTGCAAACCAGAAGTAAAGAAAGAGGGAGAAAGAAATAGATCATAGGATAGAAGAAAGTTAAATAACAAAACGAGGAATACAGGACAGAATATGTAAGAGTTTGAGAAGGAGCATTTTCCGAGCGTCTTTAAGCCCCAACACATCGATATTCCAACACCCGAATCTCAAGGGCGATTCAATTGAATCGATGAGGGGGAAATGAAGATCGCAGAAAACGATGTTAGGGATAAGTCCCTCAGTGAAGTGGAGGAAGATGTGTAGGAACAGCAAATGATAGTAGTGACAATAGTATAGAAATAGGTGTGACTTAGGTAGTCATTGGGAAAGAAGTGTTAGTAGGCGCATGCGAGCAGTGTGTTGACAACAACAGTACAGCACGCTAGAAGTATCGAATGGCGCGAATAAATAAAAACAGTGGAGTCAGCTGTAGAAGTCATAGTAGAATAAGGTGAAACAATGGTAGAAAAACTTAGGCAGATTCCAACAGCAAATAGGAATGAAGAAAAGAAGCAAATAGAGGCAAGTATTATTATTAAAAGTGGTGGCATTATCAGTAATGGTAGTTTCGACGGCGACGAACTGGTAAAAAGGGCGGGAGAATGATATTTTAAAAATTTACATATCCTAGAATTTAACTAATTGAGGTGTTGGTATCAAAATGAAAGTAGACAGATAGCAATCGACAAAGAAAAGCGGAGATAAAATCGAAGACGAAAAATGCAGCAAACTATCAGAGAGAAAAGTCAGAAGATGAAAGCAAGTGAAAAAAAAATCCAACATTTTTTTACAAGAAAGATGAAAAGCGCAACGCCATTCCTTATCCAGAACCGCTATTTACTTTTCTTTGTTCAAGCGTCTTGTTCTTGTTCGGAGTCATTAACTTCAGTTGTTGTCGTTATTAATCTCCTGACATGTTATGCGTTGCCATTAACATGTCACTCGTACGCTCGCTTGAGTGATTATATTTGTCTTCATTTATTATCATTACCTCTAATCCGCATTTATTAGCATCGTGGCTTTGCCCATTGCCTCGCAGCGTGAGTCATTTTCCTTATGGAATTGTTTTCCCTATTATAAATTGCCTTCTATGTTTGTTAAAGGCGTAATATGAATGTAAATTGACCTGTAACTTTCTTTTTTAATCTACATACATACGTACATACATACATGCATACTCGTATCTTATAGAAACGGTATATATATATTTTTTTTTTCAGCATTTACCCGTGAAGGCTCTACAGAAAAAAACACAGAAAAGACCACTGCCATATTCATACTTTGTCTGTTGAGCCGCAGACGAATTGACAGTGCATAAAACATCCACATCATTATCCATTTCATACATCTACAAAAAAGGCTCTCGCGCTGCCGGAATACCTGTTTTTTTTTTTTTTTTTTTTTATCCCCAGTCTCCTTTCACGCAACCTTGCCCGTGCTTTCTAGGTCCTCCTCTCCTGCCCCCCCATAGCTCTTCTGATTTATATATCCTTTTCACAAACCTATGGGCCTTCATTCTTCCCACAATAACAAACCATCATAAGACACTGGTCCATCCTTTTTATTACTTTTACAAATCTCCACATTTCTTACACTTTCAGGTCTTCTTACACTACATGTAATAAGCAAAGTTCAACTAAACAGCTTTGACCGAAATTTTTTTCCTTCATTTCTATTCAGCATCGACACTTCATATATATATATATATATATATATATATATATATATATATATATATATATATATATATATATATATATATATATTCATCTATAGGACCATTTCGCCTACGCAGGAGTGGCTCTAAAAGGTACTACCCTTCCACGGTATCTCCGTTATCGCTCTGGGAAGAAGTCTAAATAAGTGCCCTTATCCACTCTGCTACGACCCACTGAAGTTGATTACGCACCAAATAAACAATTACCTTTTCAAATTATCAGGGGTGGAATGGGTTTTAGTAATTCGCAGTCTTCTTGAAGCCTATTATCTGTGTTCGAATGTATGCACTTGTATAGTGCAGTCGAACCCCGGCGTTAATTGTGCATAGACAGTTGTGGTTGTATAAATAACGAACCCAATATATCTTGAATGTTACTTTCTTTGTCAAGAATTATCACGAAATACGATCAAATATTCTGCCATTTCTAAAAAGAGCATTTTAATCTTTTTTTTTAACCTAGTCTTCTTTTCCTGACACAACAAAGGGTAAAGAAGAAAAATGTTGGATTAAGGAAGCAAGGAGAATAAAAAAGAAAGGAAAGAGAAAAAAGCTGCGTAAAGAGACACCAAGAATAATGGAAGTTACCCGAAGCGTGAAGGCGATGACAGGAGAGTGATATAAAACGTTTGTGCGATATTTATTTTTTATGGAGCCAATGTGGCTTCATGTCTTCATATTTGATTTTTGTGAATATAATATATATATATATATATATATATATATATATATATATATATATATATATATATATATATATATATATATGTCTATATATAATACTTACATATATATTTATGCATAAATATAGATAATATGCATATATAATGTATTTATGTATGTATATTTGTATGTGTGTGTGTTTAAACGCGTGTTTGATTGACTACAATGACTATAAAACTGCATGAACAGATGGAAAGAAAACCTTTACCTTTCGGCGACCGATAGTATAGAAAATTGTGCAGAAATTTACCTTTATGGAAAAACTGTTTTGCGCAGAAAAGTTAATTAGGGGATACAAGTTAATTAAGTCCTTGCTTGTTTCGGAAAATTTAAGATATTAATCTTCTTCAGAGCTAGGTCTAAGTAGATATTATGCTCTAGGTTAACCTTCTGCGGTGCTTAGCTGAAATTTCTGATGATTTTCTACGATTCCAGAACTTCATTGAGTGTTTACACTCAGTTTTATTGTAATAAAAGGCTGTTTCTCTGAAAATGTGGAGAATTTATTGTTATTCTTACTGGAACCCAAAAAAGTAATTTTTTGTTTTTCTGGTACGTAATTGTGACAACCGATGATCCAGTAAAAAATAGCAGTTCAAACAAATCTACATGTGTATACATAGTCTCAATTGAATACGAGCACTATTCATTCTGCTCCACTGAACTTGGTGCACACTAACATTGTAAATTCTAAAATATCCGTAATTACCCAGTCACTTCCGACTTAAATTTTGAAGCAGATAAGGTTTTTGCTTTTTCCTGAATCATTTAACCTGTTTCGATTGTGAAATCGGTCTGTTGTTACGTGTTAGTAAATTTGTTGTTATTTTACTCTCTCTCTCTCTCTCTCTCTCTCTCTCTCTCTCTCTCTCTCTCTCTCTCTCTCTCTCTCTCTCTATCTTAATTCTTATAGTTACCGACGGGATAGATTTAACAGGCCCTTAACTCTTCGCCAAAAGAATTTCAAATTCAAAATCATCCAGAAAAACTTACTCGTACTAAAAAGTTGTTTAACTTCTTAAAAAAAATATCATAACAAATAATAATATCCAGGAATATGACGGTTCTGACAGGCTTTACAACTATGGTGAAAAGAAAACCACCCTTTTGAATTAATCTGAATTGCAATTTTCAGGGAGCATAACGAGCTCTCTATCCTACAAATAGAGGAAAATAGCTTTTGATCCCAATAATGCTCTCTGACGTTTATAAGTTCATGTAACAAAATAAGTCCGCCCAGTCTTGCTTTTCTCAAGGACTTCTATATTAGTACAAGTAGAAAAGACAGAGAGAAGCTACTGCGGCAGCTATGGACATGTTTAAGATCTCAACGAAACACGTTTAGTTGTAATGTTAGCAGAGGCGGTCGCCAGATAGGTTGAGACAGACAGATAGACAGGAAGGCAGGCAGGCAGAAGTGGCATGTAGTTTCAATGTAGCATCGTGTCGAGAAATAATACAGTGTTAGGGAAGACAGAGAGACCCAACAGAACGAAGGTTTTATTGAGCGTCTCTTCGGAACGAAGCCTGAAGTATTACCAATACAAGACAGACAGAAGAAACTATTGTGCAGGCTCTATCTAGCATCTATTAAGAACAGCTTCCAATATGGTACCAATAGAAAGGACAGCGACAGACAACCCGTATGCGCTCTGTTTAGCATGTCTGTAGAACACTGTACAAAGTTATGTTATTTACAAGGATTCAAGGACAAACGTATCAAATAGATGCTGTGCACCTTCCATCAAGTAACAACATGAAAGTCGCGAGATTATGGAACACAAAGGCAACGTGAAAAAAATAATGCCAACTGTTAGTAAGCAACTAGTTATTTCTAGCATTTCTCTGGAGCAATGACTCATGTAATAATAGCAGAAAAATAGTGGAAGGTTAACCAGTAGGTACGATTTAGTTTTTTCCTAGCTGTTTCCTTGGGCAAAATCTAGGCAATGCTGTCGAAGAGATAAAGGCAAACCATTCATAAATTACATGGGACTCATCATTGGCAATAATGAGCATCTTCGTTTCAATTAGCAGTTGATGCCAAATGCATCCACTCCCGGCTCCTCGTCTTCTCTCTCCATCTCTTATAACATATGCAAAGTATCGCCCACCACTAAATATAAGAAAATAAAAAAATAATGAAAAAAATTGCATATTTCATTTTCGACTTTTTATATCAGAGAGCGGTTGGTTAATGAATATCCTAAAGATGAGTGGCTGGGAATTTCAGCTAAGCGGAATTAATCAGAATGAAAATCTATTGACCAAAGGTTAATTTTGACATTCTGGCTTTTCTAATTTCATAAAAGTGAAAGAAAAAATCTTAGAAATAACTTTAGGAGAAAAAATGTAAATAAGTTTTTTCATGGTAAAATTATTAAGGAGTAAGAAATGCTATTCCGGTATAAAGAAAATTGATTCTATCAATTATGATACCAAGTGCAATGTGCATCCATATATTGTTTGTTTGTGTGTGTGTGTGTGTGTGTGTGTGTGAGAGAGAGAGAGAGAGAGAGAGAGAGAGAGAGAGAGAGAGAAGAAATCACTCGCAGCCTATTGGTCATGAACTCCTCATTTAACTATCTCAATTTTAAACAATTAGTCTACGTGAAGAGCATCCTAATGTATTTGACATATTGCGATGTAGATGTTATTGCAAAACTATTTAAAATTATACCGTTCTTTTAAATTAATCCTAAATAAAAAAAAGGAAAACATTCAGCGAAATCTCTTAATAAACTCTGGTTCTCTAGGGTACGCTCTTGCTGTCTTTTATCCTTTATATGGTAGAAAGAGTCTCATTGATTAACACAAGCGCGGGAAAGCATCATGGCGATGATTTTAATAGCATCGGTTGATATCTTTCGTAATAATGACTGAAAATTGAGGAATACAATGTATCAGTCAATAAGTTATATAGGTAACATGCCCACTCACACAGCTTATATATATACATACATACATACATACATATATATATATATATATATATATATATATATATATATATATATACATACATACGTGCAGATTATTTAAAGGACTCGTTTCAATGCATTGCTGCCTAGTATGCGATGAGATTCAAATGTAGTCTTGCGTTTTCATATTTTTCTAAGATTTTCTGACAATCTTCTGTTTATCATTCTTCTGTGATGATTGTTTCTCAACTCTGGTTGTTCTTTTTTAACAAATTCTCATTTTAACTTGAAAACTCATTGGCTTAAATTTCTATCCTGGTAACAATGAAGCTCTAATGATTTATTTTCGGTTTACGCGATGTTTTTTATCTTATCTCTTTAAGACTAATATATAAATTTTGTATTGATTAAGCTATTTTGCCTGTCGTTCCCATATTACAAAGGCGCTAGAGCAAGGATTGGTCAATCATCAGTATCTTGTAACTTCAGAGAAAAATGTTATGCTTTTATTAATCTGACAAACAAAATAAAGGGGTTCAGATGAAGTGCTCTTTTCTGGAGAGGCAATTAACAGTAATGATATAAACATTAATTATATATTCAGCTAAAGACTAATGTAGATTACTTCTAAGAGCCCTTTAAATCTATAGAACTGGAATTTTCTTATTGACAGGAAAGATAAAAGTATTGAAAAGTATTAAACAAATCGTAATGACTCATTAACTGTTAACAGGTATTGTGTTGCATGATTTAAATTAGCATGTAATTCATGTAATAATTCGTACCAGAAGAATGAATGGTTACAGGAAAACTAATGTTGGGAACGCTTTTTTATGTCTATCAAAGTAAGATGACCACTGAATACTACATGATCAGTGATCAATAATAACATCACGTCGTCGTTTTTGTCTGCAACACTCATTTGTTAGTATGAAGTGCAAACAGATAGCTAGGCAGCAAACAAACAACAGATGGCCCATTCCCTCCACTAAACAAAAGAAAACAAACAAATTACGAAGCTCGAGGAGAAGCCGTTACTAGAACTTCGGGTCTCAGACCTGAGGTAACTTCGGACTACCTGGAGGCCTGAATGAAAGAGGGCTTGGGGGCTAATTTAGAATGAGAGAGGAGGGGCGGAGGGCTACTTTTTCCTTCAGGTAACCCGCGAGGCGCCGAAGGCGAGGGGAAACTCGTTATTCGTGGAGGTCTTTTGGTGACAAGAAACAAATTAAGCAGGTAGATGATGGAGTGAATGTCTCGAGACACTACATTACCTTTCGGTCTGGACCTTTTTTCTCATTTATTCACTCTCGCCTAATGCAGGATGAAGCTGTCTCTCTCTCTCTCTCTCTCTCTCTCTCTCTCTCTCTCTCTCTCTCTCTCATACACACACACTTATATAAGTACATCATAAAAATTTGGCTATATAAAAATGTATAGACGTATACATATTTGAGCATGTAAAATCATATGAATAATCTCTCTCTCTCTCTCTTTCTCTCTCTTTCTCTCTCTCTCTCTGTTTATATTATGTCTGTAATCTTGAGCGAAAAGTTGGATGCAAAACAGTAACACACCTGTTAACCATCTACTGAACAAATAATAAAGCTCTTGAATGAAATATTCCGACTCTAGAGCAAGCAGAACCTTCCAGTTACAAAGGTAAACGGGAGCGGTGGCGATAGATACGGTGCTCGGGGAAAGGTACTGTAGGTATATATAGATACAAATATCGAAAAGTACATCTTGCCTGTAGGCGTCTTCATCTATGAATACTCCTCCAATAGAAATACCAAGAGAGAAATGGGAACGATTTAATACGCTAAGTAAGATTGGAGGGGTTCATTTTGAAAAAGATAAACGTAGTGGTAATGGTCTTATTTAAATGTATCTCCAGAGCGAATGATTGAAAATACATTGTGGGTTGTTTCAGAAGGAAACTACAAGTGTTGAATGATCTAAGGGTGTATATAAAACACATCATATATATGTTTGAAAATGTCTATAAAATGACAAATACCAAAAAACGAAAAAAAATTAAAAAGCAGTGATTCAGCAAGTTCATCATCGTACCGCTTTTCTTGCTCAGTTTCATGTAAAGGTTAACAGCACCGAGGACATTTCAGTCCTGGAGTCGGTTCCTTGTAGAACACTTAAGAAATCGCGAGAAGAATCATGAAACGTTTATGATTATGGCTCTCTTATACTTTCCGTTTTATATCCTCTGTCAGAATATGGTCACCAGGCTCTTTCGCACCAAGTTATCCACACTTACGGGACCACCTCGAGAAAAATGTCGAATGTGGCTTAGTTTTTTATTCTTTTTTTTTTCTGTTCAGAACACCGGAGAACGAATTAAGGTGCTGACTAAACTTTAGTGGTTTTTCTCAGGTAGTTTTTAATCTATTATATTCAGATTTCACGACAATTAGGGTCATCGGTTGAACCATAAAAAGTAACAACTGCTCTGCTGGTTGAGTGGATGTGAAGTGGCGTGGACGTACTCAAATAACCGTCATGTATGATGTCATCAGAGTTTTATGTTTACGAGGTAATTAAAATGGCCTTGTGCTTCGTGTTTATGCCGTAGGAATGGAGGATAGAGAGCCAGAAGTAATAGCTGAGAGAGAGAGAGAGAGAGAGAGAGAGAGAGAGAGAGAGAGAGAGAGAGAGAGAGAGAGAACTAACAAACAAAAAGAAACTTAGTTTCTCTTGTAATTCTAACTGCCGTGTCTCTTATAAGAAACACGGCAGTGAGACTTACTATGGCCTATAAGAAGGAATACTAAACCAATGTTAAAAAATGGACGAATTATGATTTATCTCTAGTAGTCATAGAACCGAACTTAACGCCATTCAAGAATTTTAGGGGGAAAATCACTATATTTGCAACTTGAACAAATGCTCAGTAGAGGTACCAGTGTCCTATATGGTGATCTTACTAAAAGCGGACAGATGACACAGCTGGATTTTCCATAACCTGGAATATCAGGCAGTAATAAAGGTGAATGTTCTGGAAAGGAATATTAAGCCCTCTTATGCGCTCACATGTATAAATATAATGCATGAGCCAGTCTATGCGCAGAATCATATCAGCGATCATAGATTTACAGGGAAATTCTATTAGAAATTAGTCAGCGCTAAGGCAAATCACGAGAAAGCGCCCAAGTAGTATTAAAATGAAACATGCTCTTCCGAAAGGAGTTGCGTGAAACCATGAAAAGGTATAAAAGCATAAAATGGAAATGATATAGCCGAATGATAGAATTACGTTGTTCGAGTGAATGTGAGAGTAAAGATGATTTTATGTAATGCAAACTAATAATTATGAAGAGGGGAGAAAAATGTAATCTAAACCTATAGTGCATACTGAGACGAAGTGAGTATGTGTACTTGTGTGTGTGTGTGAGAGAGAGAGAGAGAGAGAGAGAGAGATATCGCCGGAAGGATAACTGGCAAGAGAGAGAGAGAGAGAGAGAGAGAGAGAGGTGTTGGTCAGCTGTAATGTGGTAGGACCATTCACGCCCCAGGGCTGAGAAACGAGCGTACTTTGTCACAGGGGATGTGGGCCCAGGCTGTGATGAAGTGTTCAGAGGTACTCAGCAATGGGCCTCCGTGTACCCCCGAAGGGCGGTGCCCCCAGGCTACAACCTACAGAGCCGAAACCCGAATAACATGGAAACTAAAACAAGATCGGAAAATAAACAAAAGCAATCGAGTACTTCCTGTCTCATAATGTTTGCTGAACTTTTGAATGTTTTTTTTATTAGAATAATAATAATAATAATAATAATAATAATAATAATAATAATAATAATAATAATAATAATAATAATAATAATAATAATAATAATAATAATATTTTCATACACTAGAAAGAACACACCTCCACCAAATGTCACATAAACGTATTTTACAAGAAAAATCGACCCATTCTGTGACATTAATTCTAGCTTTTACAGGCTCAGTTTGATAAACTTGTTTGTTAAGGAATTAATGTTACAGTTTATTGATACAGTAAAACACCAAAAATACACTGTCGACTATAAAGCATTTAAACCTACAAAAATCTGCAACAGCAACTCTGAATGTTGGGTATCAGACATGGAAAATTTAATTATTAGAATTTCATAATTAAAATTTGTTGGATTAGTCAGTGACCCCAAAGTATGTAACTCTGACCTTAAGCCTTGATCATTAACTCCCAAATCTTGATTTTTTCGAGATAGTCACCTTCCGAATATATTTCAAGTTTCTTCAGAGTCGGTTTGCTTCGCTAACGCCCATATGTAATAATAATGGTATTAATAATAACTATATTATGTGTAATTACTCATTGTCACATAGATTATTGTTATCACAATTGGAAGCTTACGTAAATCGGTTATATATTTGCCATTATTAATATTATCATAATTAATAATTAATACTTTTGTGATAAAAGAACATTAACAATAGTAGTAGTACTAGAAGTAATAGAGGGGATGGTGGTGATATTTGCGTTATTACTCAGGTTGGTATTTTCGACAAACATTGGTTATGGACCACGCGCCAGCACAGAAACACAAGGATATGCATGGTGACCTATACACACACACACACACACACACACACAAACACACACACACACATATATATATATATATATATATATATATATATATATATATATATACATATTTATAAATACGTACATACACACAAAACATACATATATATATATATATATATGTATATATATGTATGTATTATGTATGTAAGTGTGTGTATGTGTAATCATAAGTATACAGACACCTCAGATGTCATATATATATATATATATATATATATATATATATATATATATATATATATATATATATATATATACATATATATATATATATATATATATATATATATATATATATATATATATATATAGTACATCTGAGTGTCTGTTTATTTATGATTACACATACACACATACGTAAGTACATGCATACATATATATATGTATGTTTGTGTGTGTATGTATGTATTTATAAATATGTATATGTGTGTGTGTATGTGTGTAGGTGACCATGCATATCCTTGTGTTTCTGTGTTGGCGCGTGGTCCATAACCAATGTTTGTCGAAAATACTTTTTCTGTCCGCCCTCAGATTTTACAATCTACTGAGGCTAGAGGGGTGCAAATTGGTATGTTGATCATCCATCCTCCAATCATCAAACATACCAAATTGCTGACCTCTAACCTCAGTAGTTTTTGTTTTATTCAAGGTTAAAGTTAGCCATAATCGTGCTTCTGGCAACGAATAAAGGATAAGCCACAACGGAACGGTGGTTCAAGTTTCATGGGCCACTGCTCTTACAGCATTATACCGAGACCACCGAAAGATAGATCTGTTTTCGGTGGCCTTGATTATACGTTGTAACGGCTGTACAGAAAACTCGATTGCGCTGAAGAAACTTCGTCGCATTTTTTACTTGTTATGATTGAAACTGGAGTTATGGGTAGAGTTCCATATACTGGATAGTGCACATTCGTAAGATGGGTAACTTTGATGCCATTGCAATGAATCTTACTATAATTCAGTGTTAAGTACTTTAATAAATAATCGTTAACATAGGTCGGCACATCTTTTCTTAGGCAATTTGATTCGATCTTCATTCAGCACCATTCTCTAACTTTAAAATCATTCATCAGTCATATGATTTTTTTTAACATTTCAAACATAGTAATCGAGGAGCTGAATCAGGTTCGATCTGCTTAAATTCAGCGTACATCAGAATGTCCCGGTGTTTAGTCACGGAAGGTTTGCGGAAAAGAAAATTGATAAAGAAATTTCTCAATATGGAACTCCGTTATCTCAATCAGATTAATGAAATCTACATTTAACAATGCATTATAATCTGTCTATAATTGCCTACATGGAAACTAGTAATTCTTAGAAAATAGCCATCTTTCTACGAGATCTTATTCACTACGAAGAGTGAGTGGCCGTAGTGTATAGGTAAAAATTGCTTAAAAAGAATTTTATACTGGCGTATTCACAATATAGTGTCATTCACTTACCTAGGTGTAAATAGTTTCACTATAAAATAACTCAAAATATCAGACAAGTATCACGGAGAAAGAAACTCTCTTACACACAAACGGCACGCGTTCGCGCGCGCACACACACATACATATATATACGTATGCATGTATGTATGTATAAGTATGTATATATATATATATATATATATATATATATATATATATATATATATATATATATATATATATTACTGCACAGGTATATACGTATGCATGTATGTATGTATGTATAAGAATGTATATATAATGCGTATGTATATATATATATATATATATATATATATATATATATATATATATATATATATATATATATATATATATATATATATATATATTCCTGCACAAGTAAGTATACAGTAGGTTGCTTGTCGTATGTATCTATTCAGTACGTTTCTCTGATTACAGTATAATATATATATATATATATATATATATATATATATATATATATATATATATATATATATATATATATATATATATAAAAAATATATATATATATATATATATATATATATATATATATATATTTTACACCTGTAATCAGAGAAACTGTGATTAAATAGATACATACGATAAGCAACCTGTTATATAATTACCTGTGCAGGAATGTAATCAGATGAGCAGAAATATACGATGACAGACAGACTGAACATAAAGCAACAGGCGTACATTCACAACAAAAGTTATTGGAAGGGAAGAGTAAAGATATTTCCAAAGAAACGGGAAATTAAGAATAACAAGCTAACAAACAAGCGAATAATCGTCTTTAGAAAAACATTTAGGTAAGGCAATAAACTCATACCACAAGCCAATAAATTCGTAAAGCAAATAAGCCTTGGACCAAACAAGTAAATGAAAGAGGTAAATGAACCATAGCGCATACAGATAAATAAATGAAGCTGATACACATTCATAAATTCTTGGTTTGCCCCAACACAGGAAGGAAAATGGGGAAGGAGAAAATAATAAAAGCTACAGAAAAATGAGCAAAAAAGACGTCGTTACTAATAGTTACGTAGGAGGAAAAGAAAAAAAAAAGCCACGAGAGAACAGACGGACGACGGGAACGTATGTAAACCAAATGGGGAAAATGAAAGGGAGGAGAATTGTAAATGGAACTGAAAAGGGAGAGAGAGAGAAAGAAAAGGGGGATGGGGGAAGTCATAAGTAAAAGAGGGGACAGAGAAAGAGAGAAGAAGAGGGGAAATAGAAAAGAAAATAATGGAACACAATGACTTGATTATTATTATATACACTGCATGGGGGAAGGGGAAAGTAAAGGAAAAAAGAAAAAAAAAGATTAGGGAGAATGGATAGACTCCGTTTAAAGACGACATCTATTCTCCTTTCTGTAAGCATTTAAGACCAGGAGTAAAATGATACTTTTCTTTGCAACAAGAATTGCAGAAAAGAACAAAGAGAAAAATAAATAGCAAGCACAAAACCAGTGGCTCTCGCATTTAGACTAAGGTACATCATTCGCGTTATTAGATCCTTGTCGTTACGAACCCGTTAATCTTGGACGTCCTGAACCGCAGTTATAATGGAGATAAGTTGATTTCGGTGCTAAGTACAGGTCCTAAATTAGAAATAATTATTTACCATTGTGAGTGCAATTCCAAATGATGCCGAGTAAACATATATCTTTGTATGTGTGTCTGCATGTTTATCTCTTCCAAACGGGCCCCCCTTCTCTCTTTTTATGCACACACGCACACACATGCATATACAGTATATATATATATATATATATATATATATATATATATATATATATATATATATATATATATATATACATATATATGTGTGTGTATACACACACACACAAACTCAAACACACATACATATATATATATATATATATATATATATATATATATATATATATATATATATATATATATATATATGTGTGTGTGTGTGTGTGTGTGTGTGTGTGTGTGTAATTAATGTATATCTATACATATTTATGCATACAGATATATATACATATCAGTTTTATTACATAGTCTTCACAAAGTAGTTTGTGCATGTTAACATTTATGCACACACACACACACACACACACCCATATATATATATATATATATATATATATATATATATATATATATATATATATATATATATATATATATATATATATGGTGCGTGCGTGTGCATAAATGTTAACATGCACAACCACTGTAAAAGACTGCGTAATAAAACTGACTAGTTACTACCACTCTGAATTTACATCATTTTACAGTAGTAAATCTCTTGATAACACAATAGCAATGTGTAAATATTATATTTTAGCTATATAAGATACTTCAGGTTTAATACATTATGTCTCTGTTAAGAGACACATGAAAAAATATGCTTGAATTAAAAAAAAAAAGAAAAGTAAATATTTTCAAAAGCTTTCAGTCTGCGCTCTCGGAGACTATGTTACTTTTAATGTATTTCCTGTAGGTGTACTGTAGTTAGGGAAAGTTAATAGTAACTGTACAACATGACGTCAGTTTCAAAACTCAGCCTTTTATATTTGCTATCATTTCTGCGGTAAAAGAAAAACATGCGAATTCTGTTCTCCTTAATGAAATGATTTTCTTATTTCTTTTTATTTTTTTTTTTAACTTCGTAGTGTTTTGTTAGAAGCAAGCAGAGCATTAAAGGAGAAACGTAAGATATTTAAAGTTCATCTACACCATTCTCTTGTTTTGTTGTTTGTGACACTTCCTTTAGAATTTCACATTATTTTGATTTATTCCTACTTATTTCAAACGAAGCCTAACTCGTAGATCTGGCTATGATGTCATGGGATATTAGCTTTTGTGCTGCTTTTTTTGTCAATTATTGGAAACTAAAGCATAACGGAAAAAAATTACAAATTACAGATTTTTTTAAGCTTTCGGGCTCCCAAACAATAAATAAATGTCTATCTTTTCCGGGGAATAATTTGTCAATAGTTGATGACTAAAGTAACAACAATAATTGATATTTATCTACTTAATAACAATAAAGAGTATCTCGCATCATTTTTTTTATATGAAAAGAAAGAAATCTGTCAATCAGCCATCACGCCGGAGGTGGGTTGGTATCGATTCTAAGTACATACGAGTAACCAATGCGCCGAAGTTTCTTCGGCGCAATCGAGTTTTCTGTACAGCGAATATTCAAGGCCACCAAAAATACTGTAGATCTATCTTTCAGTAGTCTCGGTATAATGCTGTATGAGCCGCGGCCAATGAAACTTAACCACGGCCCATTGGTGGCCTGTCCTATATCATTGCCAGACGCACGATTATGGTTAACTTTAACTTCAAATAAACTAAAAATTACTGAGTCTAGAGGGCCGCAATTTGATATGTTTAATGATGGAGGGTGGATGATCAACATAACAATTTGCAGCCCTCTAGCCTCAGTAGTTTCTAAGATCTGAACGGACAGACAAAGCCAGCACAATAGTTTTCTTTTACAGAAAACTAAAACCTGAATTCGACAGGCATGTGTTAAACTTATACCTCTATTGATGGCTCATTGGTCAAAGGGCACTGTGTGTGGTTGTTTGCTAAACCAGCAGGCAGTTAGAATCCCACTGGTGACGAAGCACTTATCAAATTTAATTCCCATTGGGTGCAAGTTATTCCTGAGATATAGCGAATGGGATATTAAGTGATATTTGCGGATTAAAAATTGTGTCTTGAAAAAAATGTCACAGTGTATGTGACCAAAAATTCATGTAGACATACAAACATACACATAAACACACACACACATATATATATATATATATATTATACATACATATACAGTATATATATATATATATATATATATATATATATATATATATATATATATATATATATATATATATTATACATATAATATGTGTGTGTGCTTGTGTGTGTATGTTTTTTTCAGAAAGCCATAAAAACGCAAGAGACTAAGAAACCCTCCCGTTGTAAAATGAACTCTGGTGCGTCAACAAACAAATTCCAATGACGGAGAACGAGCTCCTGCGAAAGGCCTCCCACTTATCCACGACGTTCAAAACATTGTGTTTCCAACAATATGTCTGCGGCATATGCCACGTCTGCGTTGTTAGGAGAAATACACTTTAGAAAGCCAGGGAGACTAATAGAAAGGTCAGGGAAACAGGAGAAAGTGGCCTCCGGCCCTGATGAATTGGTCGATTGGTCTCATGCCACGACCAGGAGAGGAGAGAGAGAGAGAGAGAGAGAGAGAGAGAGAGAGAGAGAGAGTCTGGCGGTTACAGGCATCGGGAGAAATTAATTTTGTGTTCATATCAGGAGGTGAAGGTCATATGCGTGAATAGAAAAGGATTAAAAACTACCCATAAAATTCTTAGACCGTCACATATTATTCCAATTCCAAATAGGCTTGTATATGTATTTATTCAGGTGCGTGTGCATGTCTGTTTAAAAATTTAAAAGCACAGGGTTGCGCACTCGTGGTAATATGTACAAATGTATGCGTTGATATTCGCACACGCATTTACAAACCCTCACACACACGCGTATGCAAAGGCACACACATACATAACACACACACACACACACAAACATAAACTACAGGTTTATCCAGAATGGATTTTTTCACTTAGTAGACCCAGTATGAACATATTATGCACAATGTACTTACAAAATCAAATACACCCACACACTTTTTACACACACACACACACACACACATATATATATATATATATATATATATATATATATATATATATATATATATATATATATATATATATATATATGTGTGTGTGATTGTGTAAATACTTTGTGTATAATACGTTCATACCGGGTCTACTGAATGAAATAATTAATTTTGGATAAACCTGCAGAGCGAAACCGCTCCAAATGGATTAGCTGGCTGAAAGAGCCTATCTTCCTGGGACCAGCAATACCGAACAACATTACCTCACTGGTGTTATGGCTATTGCTCTAAACATTTTGGCTGAGGATTAGTTTAGGAATAAGTCCTTTTTCCCCAAATGGTGCTAAGCTTACCCACCACCTTGCCCCGCCCCCTAATTATGTAAAACTTATTGAAGTGAGTCTTCATAGGTCAACTTTCTGAGCAGAGCCACCCAACAAAAGGTTAGCATTTTGATATGATCTTAATCACGGAACCTCTCTCCAAAGCTATAAGATCACTGAATGGAACCATCGAAGTCATGCAACCCCAATAAATTTACTAAACGCAGCCAACTAGCAGAAGATCATCGTAGTGAATGAAGCCGTCCACTCGCGGGGTGTGTGTCAGAAGCCGAAATGTCACAATATAGCATTAATGTACAAGAGTTGTTATTAGAAAAGCTTAGGGAACGCGTTCTTTCTGAAGGCGGATGAAAAGGCGAAATGCTGAAGGACGGTAGGGGACATTGACCACAGTAATAAATAAATGATTAAGGTAGTTAAGCAAGAATGAGAAAAACGCATTAGCGAAGGGGAGCATGAGAGATTAAGAGAAGTGAAGTGAATATTCTCAAACAGTGAGAGAGAGAGAGAGAGAGAGAGAGAGAGAGAGAGAGAGAGAGAGAGAGTAATGGTCCCCAAATATGTAATTTTTTAGATGGATTTAAACCTGGGCACCACAACAATTTTGTTTTTTATTATTTTGCCACATAAATCTAAATGATAATTTTTCAATTTGTAAATATTAGACAAGCGATCACACAAATTATTCACGTTTGATAATTCTTAATTTAATTTTTTTTAATAGCTTTGCTAGGGAAGGTGAACGAACTACATTTGATAGCTCATATGCCTCAGCTCATTCCGTCTAGCCTTGGAATTGAATTTCTTCCAATGGCCTGAGGTAGAATATAGCCTTAAATAAACTACTTCTTTGCTCGCTGTAAAAGGAAATTTATTCCTTTTTACGAAGTGCTGGAGTTATGGAATGTCAGAAATAATGAGGATAGAGAGCATTAGAATTAACGAAGCGCAAGAGATGATAAAAAGAAGTGATCGATTGAAAATACGATTATTAAGGATACCCCGAATTCAATGAGTTTCCCATCTTTAAAAACAAATCATCATTTTCTGATCAATCAGTTCATATACTCTAGGCTTTGAAACAGATTATGAGTCAGATAATTATGTTCTACATATTAAAAGAAATCCTCACGTCTATTGTATAGTATATATACGAGTTATAATTTACTATTTAAGCACATAAGATACTTTTTGATGCATAGTTTTCCATGAAACAGTAATGTAAGAAATACATATATATATATATATATATATATATATATATATATATATATATATATATATATATATATATATATATATATATATATATATATATATATAAATTCCACTGATCATTGCGCCCTCTTTACAGTGACGCCAGGCCTGCAGGAATATATGTTCATGGGAGGGTTCGACGCAGGCATGTAACGATAAAATTCCTCGTCGTCTTTGTACCACTTGACGGAATACAAGGGCTCCCCTTCCAGGTCATAATCGCAGTTCAGCTGGGCGTCCTCGCCCCTGATCTTATAAAAGGGAATCACTGTCTTGAGGATGCTCAGGGCCACACCTGCGTGAGAAAGGGACATAACATTCGGTTAGATCGCGGTAATCAAACTTGGGATAAAGCCGGATGGAGCCGCGATGATGGCTGAGTAATAAAAAACAGAAGACGGAGAAGAGAATCTATGGTACATGGGCAATTCGTTACAGTGGAACCAGGAATCTGGTGATTTTAACGTTGAATCACGACCAAAAGGAGGAGAAAAATAACCTGAAAGATAAGAATATCATAGTTAAAAGAAAGCAAATTTCGCTGATTTTTAGTGTGAAGACAGACAGATAAATGTTAATGCTCTTATTGTATTATCTAAAGCTTGATCATTGTTTCGTTTCAGAGACAAAGAAAATATTGGAATAATAATAATAATAATAATAATAATAATAATAATAATAATAATAATAATAATAATAATAATAATAATATTAAGCTCCCGGGGCCTTTCTTGCATACTGTATCTTATGCCAGCAAGATACCATCTCGCCATGGATGACTGATTCGGAAAACATTAAAATTCTAGTTTTTCTTACACCCTTTGAAGTTTTTCTTCTAGGATATAAAGTTGTTTAAGAGAGGTATAATTGACAAATTAGTTTAATGAACCGTTTTTGAAAATTCTAGAAAATATGTCTATATTCAGAAATGGTATCTCAAAATATACATCGCACTCTATAAGAAACCAAAGGCTGTATATTTGAATGTTGCCACTGGATTAATAGCTTCTGAGTTGCAAATATGTAGAGATAAAAGCTATTGAATAATACCGCGGCACCGTTAGCAGAGGAGGTACAGAAGCGATTAATGGACTTTGGCTTTCCATCACATATACCAATTTGTTTTCATTGTAACTTTCCAAGATCTATTTATTCAGCACCTAAACCTATACTTGTTTCTGTGACTTTGCATATATTTAGCTTTTTTAAAAAAAATTATAAATTTTTGCATTGCATTTCTTTTTTATCCACGAAACAGTCCAATTTTTAAACACTTATCTGTAATTATTAATTATCATGTCATTTTATTTATTCATTTAATTATTCATCTGTTAGGCTATTTTGTTTTTTATGCATTAATGCAATTATCTACACATTTTTCAGTTTTCTCATTTGAGCACGATTAAAAATACAGGTCGTTATAGTCTTCGTAGCTGGGATGGACTTTGGAAATCTCAGTAGACTGGTGAATTTCAGGACGAGGAACAACCAAAGCATATTTCAAAATCTTTATTTTAAGGTTTCGGTACTACTTTGGTACCATTTAAAAAAAATCAGCTGAAATGACCGAAAGACATAGATATGGTAAAGGTATACAATCTTAAAATTACAAAAATACAATTAAGGAATAAAAAGAAAAAACAAAACTAAAATTTAAAAAGTTAGAACACCATGATATAAAAAATATTTACATTATATACAAAAGAAATGAACTGCCATGAAGGTTTAACTCTGGTTTATTCAGACTAATCAACATAGATTCTAAAATCTTGAGTTATTCTTCATTCCTGACTTTGTCAACATTCTACAATCCTCTGTTTATTGTTACATTGCATAAATTTTAGCAGTGGTCTCTTCTTGCTGACTGCAGAGGTCTTATTACTGAATCTGACACTGTGCGTTTCCGCATAAATAGAGCAACATTAATTCTGAAACACAAACAACATATGCATATATATATATATATATATATATATATATATATATATTCTTCTGCTATATGTGTGTGTGTGTGTGTGTGTAATAACTTTATGCGTAATGTGTATAAATGTGTATATATACATATGCAAATGTATATACATACATATATATGTGTGAGTGTGAGTTTGTATAAGCATGTGTGTTTGTATGTGTTTAACCTACATGTGCGATCATATATTACTCCAGCATTTATTCTAAGAATGCTGTGCTTTAGGTCATAGCTGCATAGGAATCTCAAAACAACCTCAGCGAAAAGAAAACATCCCTATGACCCTCCTCCGGAAATAAATTCAGTTACCAACTTTTAAACCAATCGCTGCATGAAAAAAGGAAGAAAAGGAAGCATAAAACACGGGGGGGAAATATTTAAAGAAAAGGAACAGCACCAAGTGTGCCCTCCTCCACCCGGGATGTCGTTGCTACTGCTTCGTTGGTACACCACAACAAATACAATTATTGGAAACTCCTTTCCAAGGAAGATCTGTTAGGTTCACTACCTCCCCCCGCCATTCTTACACCTTCCTCCCCACCCCCTGCTCTCTCTCTCTTTCTCTCTCTCTCTCTCTCTCTCTTTGTCATTTTTTCTCTTTACCTCATATTCTTCCTTCTCCTTCACCTCTTCCCGTTCTTTCTCTCATCAGTTCTTTCTTACCCTCATGTTACTTCTGTTGGAGTCCTCCTCACGAAACTTTCGTAAACCTTTGAGGTCATTGCATTTAATGAAGCTTTTTGTCTGGGAAAACAACATTTGTAAGTAATTGTGTGTATACACTCAAGTTCAAAAACCTACAGTTATTGATGAATGTATGTGCTCACACATATGTATATATTCAGTTCTATCTTACACACATTTTGTAGCCCTAAGACATTTTTTTCAGGACTATTTTCGTCGTCAAGACTCTCAGATTGACTGGCCATGTGATGTGAAATAGAGCATGTGAAGTTTGATTTTTATCCAAAGACACCGCAATACATTTGAAAATGGGAAATTAAACAGAAACAGTTTAATTTTAACTAAAAGATCGGTGTAGACCATAAGAATAACAGAAGAGACTACTTTTAGAATTTAGGTACATGGGGAGTACATGCAGCTACGAAATTTGGTGAAGGACAGCCGGCAAAGCAATTGGTGTTGATCGAAACAATTGGGTGCCTGATGAAGTAAAAAACTTTTTAGACACATCTGTCAGGGTGTGAGCATTGCACTATACCATCAATAAGAAAGTTAAAAAAAAGATTGCCTAACAAAGCTAGGTCACGATATATGCCAAAAATAATCTGAAAGAGTGGTCATATATGTAAGTCCATTGATCTTTGATTTTTGTACTATTCCGCCACTTGAATGCTGGAAATATTGCTTCACTGGTTATAGCGCATGAAGATTTACACTACACATTTGAATTAAGCACCATTCTATTGTACGTTTCTCATAGCTAAGACGCAAACAGTTCTTCTCTAATTCAGCATTTACAGGGTCGCAGGTCGCTGGTGTTGATTTTTTTTAATTAGAGTCAAAATTTTATATGCCTAGTACCATTAAAGGAGGTTAGTCCATTAAAGTTTAACCACTGTAGGTGTTCATTTCGCGAAACATTCAGAGTCTAATAACAATCTGAAAGCTAGTTTAATCATGTCAACTTGACTAATATTTATTTTGCGTTCTCCTTACTTGTATGATGATTTGTAGATGACTGAGTTTTGCTTTATTCTTGCTCCCACAATACACTGATTTACTATGCAAACGACTCATAAGCTTGCACTGCCGTACTTCATTTCTATCCTGCAGGACTTCCCTTGACAGATATTCCTAATCTCCAATTATGCACTCGCGTTTACCTTGAATATAATTCGCAACCCACCTACTTACTATTTCATTTCTTTACGACCGATTTCTTCCTATTCCCAATATTTTAATTTAATCATTAGTATTTGACTTATTTACGCAACATGGCAATGGCTGTTATTTTTCTGAAGCTTTTAGTCTTTTCATGTATTTGGTGACTATGTGGCCCATATCATGAATTAATCACCAATTACTGCTGTCATTCGTCATTCAGCATTCAGCAACCTCCATTCATTTAAGACGGTTAAAAAACTTACGGTATCTTGCAACTGTTCCCTCTGCATTGTTTTAAGAAAGTATATATCAGTGCAGATTGCATTCACTTCTCGGGTAAAATCTTTATTTGAAGAGCTTGCATATAGCTTCTCTTTCAAGGTTTTCTTTCAGTTCTGCAGCGGAACTTACATTAAATAGTAATCAGCCCTTGAACCCCCTACTACTATTATTCCTTATTTTATGTTCGTCATTATGTTACCCTTTTAAGGGAAGAAAGCATCCAGAGATATGTTCCTCTAGTCACTGCCTCCTCCTAATATTCACCCCCGTCTTATTCTTTCCATCTGATTCGTTTAATGTACTTTTCTCAGAGTTTGGAAAATACATTATCCAGCGCAATCTGTAGATGTACTTTCGGTACTTTGAACATGCAACACCTATGCAATTAGTGTCAGTAGACTGTACGTACTGAAAACCGTTCTATCTCTCTCTCTCTCTCTCTCTCTGTGCCAGTAAAGAAAACCAGTGGTGGAGTGGAAGTTTTGAAATGAAATAACTCCGTAATCTGTTATCCACTGAATACAGATTTTTTCCCATCTAGTGCTATTGATCATATATAAAACACGTAGGAGTTACCAGATATGATCAGATCGTTTAAAATGCGCAAAACGCTCTGTATGTGCCTGTACAGCAGTTTCTTTTCTTTATCTCTTAACGCATTGATGAAGATACCATGTTGTCATCAGTTAACCTTCTATGATACAGAACATGCAGAAGCGTCTTTGCGTTATAATTTTAGTTTGTGAAAGCATGCCTCGAGTTCTTTGTCCTTGCTAATGAGCATATACCCACTCCTTGCTGATAATCACTTGAAGCTTTGGACTTCATGAATGATCCCTCTTGTTTTGTGGGCGCCCTCTTATCGTGTATTCCGTGTTGGTTAATATTGAGTGTTTCTTGCAAAACCTCGTTTCTCATGAACTTGCACTTCATGTTTAATACTCCTTTTGTGCAACAGGTTTGTTTAAAGAACGCTCAAATTATCAATCATTTCTGAGAGGATTTATGCGTATTCTCCCTCTTATTCTTTTGCCACCGAGCTTTCGCCCTCTTAGAACTGTAGGCCATACTTCCCTCAAGCTCTGCCTGAGCCGAAAATGGTACAACGAAGCAGACCGACCGAGGCAACGACAGTCACCTGGGTAAGGGTCAGAGGGAAGGCGTGGCAGGCAACGGTACAAGCCACTGAGATCAGCCACATTCGTAGCTGCAGCAGCAGCAGCAGCAGCCAGTGAAGTCAATGGGAAAGGAAAGGAGTTCAAGATCAATGTCCACTTAGCGGGCTCCTGTCATGGATTAACTCGCTATTCAGTGCCATAATGACCTTCATCCTGAGAGAAACCTTATTCTCTATCGCTGGTAACCTCGCCCCTCCCACCCCCTTTCAAGCTGCCTCTCTCCCTCTCCGAATCCCTCTCTTTAATACCTAACGTCCCCTCCTTTACCTCCCCCCTTTAATCTCCCCTTCCCTCTGATCGTCATCATACCGGTCGCTTTGTTCTTTTTTCCGTCTCACTTTTCCTGGTGTTGACACGTCGTTGTCAAGTATACTTTTCCCCATTTCATTTCACCACATCGTCCGTTCTGCGCTTGTCTCACGGCCTGCTTTTACGGCTAACATTCTTTCTTTGCAGGCGCAAGTGGTCGACTTTCACGTACTATTTTACCTGTGATTTTTAAATGAGAATACCTCTCCCTAACAGTAAAATCAGTTTCTCTTACTCATATATATATATATATATATATATATATATATATATATATATATATATGTGTGTGTGTGTGTGTGTGTGTGTGTGTGTGTGTGGGTGTATTCTTTATTATGGTCTCAATTTTAACCCCTTCCACCACAAACTTTCTAGAATAAAAATGATTCAGTTTCATATTGAAATAATAAACTACTCTCTCTCTCTCTCTCTCTCTCTCTCTCTTGAGCCATAAAAATATGTAAATACCTTCCAAATTTCTAGCATCCACTATAAACCCACCATTACCTTTCTCTCCTTTCTTGGAAATGCACTTTCTTATATTCCATTCGTCCCTAAAGGCCTATTAATTTGATCCCTCACCTGGCTCTCTCTCTCTCTCTCTCTCTCCCGAGCATTTTTTATTATATATACTATATATACATATATAGTGTAATGTATATACATATATATATATTATATATACATATATATATATATATGTATAATGTATGGTACATAAGAGTATATATATTGTACAGTATACTGTATATATATACACACATATATAAATTTATATATATATATATTATATATATATATATATATATATATATATATATATATATATTTATATATATTTATAAATATATATATGTATATAGACATATATATATAAATAAATATATATATATATATATATATATATATATATATATATATATATATATATATATATATATATATATATATATATATACATCTGTGTGTGTGAGCATTGCGTATACACGGATAGATAAACAGACAGATTTATGAACCCAAATCTAGACATTCATGGTGCTTTTAGTCTTAATTCCTGTGAATGATTTTTGCTGTACAGCATTCTTCTGTGTGTGTTTGTGTGTAATACATATACTGTAAATATGTGTTTTTGTGATTTCCGTCCCCAAAACATTTTTCAATGTCACCCCTTAAAGAGATGCATTTTCAAGAAACAATGTATATCTGTTAGTAGATGTGGGTACTGGTGAAGTTTGAACCCAACATTCACAACAACCAGAGGTAAGTAGCAGGCCTATTGCCCTGCACCAGCTCATAAGAAGAGAATACCTTTTAGCTACTAATTTATTTCCATTGAGAGACGACGGGAATATCACACTCTTGTGATTCAATACACACACACACACTCACATATAAATACATACACACACACATATATATATATATGTATATATATATATATATATATATATATATGTATGTATATTTGTAAAGATAAAATCTACGAAGGAAAGAGAAGCACTGGAGTGTTTATCTTTCCTTCGTGATTTTATCTTTATTTATATATTCCCCACGTTCCATATTTTCGTGATTCAGTTATACATATATATTTGTGTGTGTAAAATATGCAAATATAAATAAATAAATGCTATTTGGAAATATTTTCTATATTATGCAACTTCTATTGAAGTCTACAGACACTATCTTCTTATCAAACTTTGAATCAGTCTGTACTTCTTTTTCTCTTCTGGTAAGCTTTTCAGGTATGGGGAAAAATCATTCGAGATCCTTTTTCTTTACTTTTTGTTTTTCTAGTCGACGGACCGTTTCTCCACTACTCTCGGCGACTTCATCAGGACTGCATTATAAATCGACATACACCGTTTTCATTACTACATGCAGAAATAAACAAATAAATGAATATATATATATATATATATATATATATATATATATATATATATATATATATATATATATCATTTATGTATGTGCATATATATGTATGTATGTATGTATATATATATATATATGTATATATATATATATATATATATATATATATATATATATATATATATATATATATATATATATATATATATATGCACATACAAAACACAATACACATAAATATTAATATATTATAAATGCATACAAATTACGAGTATTTTTACTCTAACTATAAATTGTAGAAAATTTAATTGTGTTACGGTCTCTATTCTTTATGTAGATATTCTGGGCTGAAAATTATTTATACCCTAAGATACTGTAAATAAAAAATGTATCTTGAGGCATAAAGACCTTTACAGGCAGCAATTCTGTCCTTTCTCGAAAGTGACATTAAAGATAACGTAATTCGGTATTAGAAGCCTTTATTCCTACCTTGTTTTATTTCCCGATCGAAACAATAACAAGTGAGTAAAATAAAATGTAACAAGTCTCTGTAGCCAGTGTCTTTGAAAATGAGAAGAACGTTGAAGATTCCCATTTCTAAGGTCTTTCATTCAATCTTGGCCTGCAACGTTCATGGCCCAGCTGTGAATGGTACCAGTGTCAGTTTGGAGACAAACAAAGATACAAAGCTAACCTAACATAACATATAGCACTACCTCAACTAGGGGGAAAAATGCAAGTCAAATGCTCTTACTGAGAGAGAGAGAGAGAGAGAGAGATGGAAAATGGCTTTGAAAGATCTCTTTTTCCATATAACAATACAAAAGCATTGGTTAGTATGTAAAGCTGCTTTGCAACCGTAGTTTTCTTCTGATCTTCAGAGTTATCACTCACGAAATGCGAATACTTTCGTGGTTTTCTTCTATAAGCCCTCATGTAATGCGTCAGATTTTATAAATTCCTTTTTATATTTTATTTACTAAACTCTTCGACCATATTTCCTGTCGGAAATTTTCCCTTTTGCCTTTTGAGAAATTTTCTGATGCCGTGCCAAACTATCGCTTGACAGCCTCTCTCAAACTATTCCTTATCCTAAAAATAGAAAGAGAATTCCATATTAACGAGAGAATTGGATAGGCGACATAAAGTGTTATGTTGCTTATTCAATTTCTCTCTCTCTCTCTCTCTTTCCACAATGCCTCAGACAGTCTTGCGTAAGTCAGCTTCTAAAGGCCACCCGTGTGTAACGAGCTAACCTGTATAAATAGTATGCAAATGTGCATATGTGAACAAATATCTCCTCAGCTGAACCTTCACCTTAACACCTTCCAGTGATATCGTTCTGAGAATGTTGATAAATGCCACTATCATAAACATATATTCACACATGAATTTATTCAAGTTCTTGCAATTTAACCCCACCGGCTTACGGTTGTTGGCTATATTTGTAACTTGTGATTTTGTTCTCTGAAACCGAATCACCTTTACATGCTTTGGCTGACAATTGTGTTTTCACCAGTTTACATGCTGGACGATCAACAATGAAAAGTTAAGTATACCTTAGTTTAACCAGACCACTGAGCTGATTAACAGCTCTCCAGGGCTGGCCTGAAGGATTAGATTTGACATTTTTACGTGGTTAAGAACCACCGGTTACCCAGCAACGAGACCTACAGCTTATTGTGGAACTGAACCACATTATAACGAGAAATGAATTTGTCACCAGAAATAAATTCTCTAATTTTTCATTGGTCGTCTGAGAATCGAACGTGGCCCAGCAGAGTTAGTTAAGAACGATACCCAACTGTCCAATGGGGAACTACATGATCAACAATTAGAGAAGAGAGAGAGAGTAGGGATTAATAATAACTGTGGTTGAATAATTAATAAGACAGATACATAGATAGACAGATAGGTAAATGCAGGCGATATAGAGAGAGAGAGAGAGAGAGAGAGAGAGAGAGAGAGAACATAAATGGTTGGCTAATGAGCCAGAGACGGTGAGAAAATTACAATTAGTAGATGGTTATGAAATGAAGATGGCACAACGAAGACAGGCAGAAGTTAGACGATAAAGAGGTAGAGATGAATGGAGAATAAAAAAAAACTGCTCGCACGCCAGAGAGAGAGAGAGAGAGAGAGAGAGAGAGAGAGAGAAACTATGATGAAAATTTCACAGGTTCGCACATTGCTGTTAACGATTACGGCCATAATTGAGGGGAGGGGACAGAGATAGCGATCGATAATAATTAAAAACCGATGACGAACTGGGAAAGGGTAGGAAGAGAAGGTAATAGGGAAGGCAGAGGGGGAGTTGGTTGGTGGAGGTGAAGGGGATGGGGAGAGGAGATAGCTACGGCAGTTGGAGGTACAGAACAGACGCTAAAGAATGATGTGTGCTTTTCTCAACCTTGCTATTTAGGCATTGTCAACTTTGCTCTTTTGCTTTTTATGTTGTACAATAAATGTTTTAATAATTCTGTTTAAACTGAATACTTTGCTGGGTGCGTGAAAAAATATGTGATGTTGAGAATCATTCTAAAACAAATAAAATCTTACCATCAACCAGTTTTCTCATCTTACATCATTTTATTTATTGTAATGTAAGTTGAAAATCAACTGAATGAAATAGTAAATAATGATAAATGAAGAATGCCTAGAAAGAGAATGAAACAAACAGAAATTTTGCCAAAACTCAAAGAATTTCTGCTTTTGTGTCTCCGAAACTTTGTTCGGGATGTAGGTTCCTCGCAACTTGATCTGGGAAATCACCTACAGTGTTGGGCTTAGCTAAATGACTGGTGACTGCAATTTTTTTCAGTTTTGTGCCTTCATCCTATGCAAGAAAAAATTTCTTCGATAGTGAGGAAAATATTGAATAGTAGGCAAAATTATTTTTGGGACTGCAAAGCGGAAATGCCAAGTCATTTAAGGAATAAATTCATGTGGTGCATTGAAATGAACGCTCACTCGGGTGATATTTTCACGTCGGACGGTGGTCGATCGTCATTTGTCACTGACCCAAAGTCTGGGGCCTTTGTTCGATAACATCTTCATTTCAATCTGCTGTAATAGGTTTCGCGGGTTCAGAATTAGCCAGGTTTTATTGCTTAATATAGGGCATAAAAAAAGATATCTGATGAGAATGGCACTTATCACAGATTTTCCTGTCCTACTAAACTAGCATCAATGTGGTTTTTCAGCTTAAAATAGACCTCTGAAATAAGATTCTAATATAGCTGCAAACTTCACAGGTATTCGTCTGTGATATCTTTGGTGATAGTTCCATAAAAGACAACCATAATTTTTCAAGTTGATGTACAGACACGGCGTTACTCTCAGTAAGTGTCTTCATGTTTACTTTATTGCGGTAACAAGGAATTTATGATATTTCCAACTGAAACCCTCTAGAAGAATTTATTTGGTTTCTTTTTGATCAACACACTGGTTATAACATAGTTTATTCGCTATATTTTCGTTAATCCGTTGAAAGTTCAGATGGCTGAATCTTGGGACTTGCATGTTATAAGCACGACTACAGATTTATGATTTCAGTGGTATCTTTTTGCAAAATGTTGAAATGTAATTAGTGGAACAGTTTCACTTAAATTCTGTGGAGATCATGAGTGCCTTTAGTAGCTCACATATCACACAGATATTTATGAACAGAAATGCCAAAATAAGGAAGCAACCGTTTTATGCATATATAACTAGTACATTGCAGCTGATGATTGGTGTTTGGAAATATCTCACCCAATTTTACACAACTTGTACAACTGCTCTTCAAGGCAGAGCAGACATATCACACATGAGTGACTTCAAAAACCGCGGCTTTTGAATGAAAGGGATGAGACAAGACAGCCGATAGGACTGTGCTTTCAGTCCGAGGAAATTAAAGTATTTGAATGAATGCCACTGTTAAGATGTTACAGCACGGTCAGTACATGTTCACCAGTGGTTATTTTTCAAAGACTTCACGAGGAAAATATTCTTCAGCCACATCATGCTAAACAATGCGATTAGGGGCTTTCTTATCTCAAGATTTTATCTTCATTGCAAAAAACCGGGAAAAATGACCTTGGTCTTTAATGCTGAATTTGAGTTTTAAGTGGGAAGCAGCAGCGCTAGTCGCAGCCATGGCTGGAAGACGAAAAGAAAGGGATAACGGAAACATAAACAATAGGAAATCAAAGAACAGGGCAGACCCATAAGCAATTCCTTTCACTTTTCAAACTCTTAATTTTATCTATATACACACGTTGGTACCATCGACTTTATACTTCAGTGGCTATGAAGACTTGACACGAAACAAAAAAGTGATCTTGGAAAACTGGTCCCACTTTCTCAGAAGAGTTAAAAAAAAAATGCTGTTGCTATAAATACATAGAAATTGAATGATGTGTATAAGATGGAATTTCTTCAAATTGTAACAGGTCACTCATTTTTAATTATCTTGGTAATGTATTTTCAGCTAATCGGCATTTTTATCATAACATATATATAATCGTTCACCAACGAAAATCTGAACATTTTTTAAAGCATTGCTATTCCTTTTCATGCTGAATTATCTTGTTTTATCCAAAAACAAGAGGTGACTTTCTTCAATGCGTATCTGCCATAAAGCTCAGCACTGTCACCGATCCACCGGGAATATCAGCGCAATCATTTTACTATTGTATCTCCGACAATGATCTCGAAACGTCCCTAGAGAAAGTCTCATCACTTACAGCCGTCGAGTCGACGTGCAAAAGCAACATACCTTCAAACATATCCGATCGAAGCGGCACCTTGGTACGGCCAAGTCAGGCTGCAATGGGCTTTAATGGCCTTTGTCCAGGTATGGCATAATCACCTTTACATAATAACGCCGTAAGAGCACACCTCCCTCGCGTCATCGCCTCGGGCTTGGGTGCCACTGACACCCGTTGCTAAAATATACCTTCGGTTGAAACGGAACAGCGGAGTCTTCTGAAAGATTGATGGCAAAAGCGTCGAAGCAATTGAATGCAATGATGAGACCGTTGTTGGAGGTCGCTTAGCAAGGGAGGACGTCGTAATCATGATTGTTTATTTATAAAGAAAGGCTAATTAGTGAAACTTTTAGATTGCACGAGGTGTAGTGTAAAGCAATCGTTACCATATGCATTTCGTACCCATACACATGTCTATTCATCATTGTTCTTTATATATATATATATATATATATATATATATATATATATATATATATATATATATATATATATATATATACTGTATATATGTATATATACATGCATATATGTATGTATATATATGTATGTATGTATGTCTGTATGTATATACAGCCATACATACATATCTCTCTCACACACACACAGTCGCACACACGCCACTATGTGTGTGTGTGAGAGAGATAATGGTTACAAGCGTTTGTTAAAGTCGCCCCACCTGTTAGTCCTGAGTTTATCTTGTGCGGGATTAAAGTGCTTTGGCCTTTGCTCCTGAAAAATCCTTTGTACCCATGTTGACTTCTGAAGTGAAGTATTTAGTATTTAGTCGACTGTGAATAACTACAGCCTAGAAGGCTAGAAACCTCATCCACAAATTACTTGTGGAAAGCTGGAAAGTTAGTGCTACTGAAGCCACTGTCTTCAAGGGGAAAAAGGCGGTGTCTACTCCACCGAACACCTTATATTAGTTGCAATTATCTGAATTGGGCACTGTGGCCAACTAAAGCAGCCCTTGGCTCACGTTAGTTACGTAGTGATTCACTTCTGGCCAACTGTTCACTAGTTCACCCGGCTTCAAATGGGTGCCAGCATCCCAAGGGGTCAAGAAAAATGGATATTGGGGCTAGCAACTTCACGTCAAACGGCTTGTTTGAGAGACGGAGGGCTGTTCTCTTCTTGGTGTTATCCTCTCCAAAGAGTGAACAGGACTATGGTGGAAAATTGTAGAAACAGTGTATATGTATATATATATATATATATATATATATATATATATATATATATATATATATATATATATATATTTATATATTTACAGTACATACACATATATATGTATGTATATACACACACATATATATACATACATACAAACACACACACAAATATATACATATGCACTGAGTAATTGTGAAGAAGTAAAAGGACACAGAGAGTTATAAATAAATTACAAAAACAAGACAGTCGACACAAGTCTGCTCAGGAAAGCTGTCATAAAAATTCACACCGATTGAAACTGATACGCTCCGACGTTGGCAAAACAAACGCAGTACATGAAAGAAACGAAAAACGTAAAAAAAAATGCTCTATGGAACACGGAAAATAAGGTAAAAAAAGAATAAAAAGTCGTCAATCAGCCTGCTGAAAAAGACAGTAATCAAGACGAGACTCCGAAACATCACAAAAATAGAGGAAGTATAAAATGTGTTATTTAGACAGGCGTGCATACCAACCGCAGGTCGGAGAGGCGTATTTGAACAGGAGAAGAAATGAACTTGCAAAGAAACAATCATACGCACTGAAAGACTGGAGGATAATTACAGAAGACAAAAAATATGATAATGCATGAAAAGAGTAGGAATCAATCGAAAAAGACGTGGTGGCAGAGAAACAGAAAAACACATCGGACAGAAATGCAAACGTGCTCATGACAAAATATACGTGCGGAAAGAACACGATACCAGTTGATGAACAAATTCAAAACACATTAACTGACGGGCAGAAATACGTAATCTTGAAGACAGACAGCAAGCAGAAAACAGGCAGACAGAGAGAAAAACAGACAGGAAAATTCAAAACAGACAGACAGGCATAAAAGAATGCCTCTTTGAGTTCAGGCATTAACGTCGGATGAAGGTACTTCGAATTGGGTCATATTTTAGGATTTATGTAATGATGGTCTCATTGTGAAAAATATTCGCAAATTTCTTTTGGTTAAATGCGTGGACTGAAACATTCGTTGTCATTCATTATGATTTTGTCATTCATTACTACGACTTTACTATTCTTTATAACTGGAATCATAGGCAATGACGCATTTTTCATTTTCGTTTATTGCTTTAATGTCGTGGATTCTTTCCTCTCTCGCGTTTCTTTTATATTTTTTCTCTGAACATTAATTTAAATTTCTCAATTATGCGTTACATCGAATAATATCATGTTATATTTTTTCTAATAGTCTTGCCACTTTTTCTCTTTTCAAACTAGTGGAAATATATTGAGGTATCTAGATCAAGCCAGTATTTACTAAAATATCTTAGAAATGAAATCAACTTTAAAGTGATAAATTAAACGTTTCCTTTAAGTGACTCGATGAATTGTACTGTATGAATGATTAGTAAATTATTCGGCTTTGATTACTGTTTGCTTATTTTAAAGCCGTCTGTAGTTCCTGTGTCAAAGTAGGCACCAAGATTATCTTCGTCATGAACATCATCATTTATACCACCACTATTGCTTGCTCACAATTATGTCTGTTTGTATGAATATTTACTGATACAGATTATTTTCACTTATAGGTATTATTACATCATGTGATATGTATGTGTATGTATATATATATATATATATATATATATATATATATATATATATTTATATATATACATATATATAAATATATATATATATATATATATATATGTATATATATATATATATATATATATATATATATATATATATATGTGTGTGTGTATTTATAGAAATATCAACACACAATTACGTGTTGGAACAAAAAATAAATTTGACTCACATCAGATCGAACCTGGGTTTGATCCTGATGTGTCAGAAATTTATGTATATACATATATATATATATATATATATATATATATATATATATATATATATATATATATATATATATATATATACATACATACATATATATATACATATATATATTTGCATATATGAGTAAACAGATAAATAGACTGACGGATAAAAAGACGGGCAGACAGAGAAATTCCGATAGTAAAGCAGATGAGGTCAAAGGTATTCCAACTGATGTTATGACACTCCGGTAGTCAAGCAACGATCAGGTACTTCTTTATGCAAAGAGCCACATCTCTTTGCATACACATGGTAGAAATATATATAAAAAATGCACAGGTTAAGGTGATTATTGACTTCCAAACACTTGCTGTTCTATATTTCAATTTTCTCTCCTAAATCTTATTTGATCGTACGTCATTTCATTATGATATGATATATCATCATTAAATATTTCTGATGATAATAAAAGAGGAGAAGAACCGTCTTAGGCAAGTAAGAAGAAATTGCAAGAATCAAAATTCAAGCTGCATCCTAGGCTTCTTCAGAAATGAGGTACAAGTAACCTGGATGCATCCGGCAAAGTCGAAAAGATAGCTAGAATGAAAGCTTAAGTCACTTGTATAATATCCATGTAAATTCAAGTGAATAGTGCCGAACCATCGCCATATCAGAAGGATGACATCAATTTCTGATAAGCTACTTAATTCCGAAAAGTAATCTTGTAAAAATTTCATCTGTCTAAACTTTTGCTTCATCCGCACTTTCCTTTCGTTTGTTTGTTGTTTGTTTACGTCTCATTTTGAAAACACTTGTACAGATCTTCGGAAAACGTCATAAAAATAACATTTCATGACAATAAAGAAAAAACTCTACTAGTCTTTTCAAGCCATGTAAAAACACTTTAAGTTTTCGGATATGTCTCATGCTGCATGTAAGCATCTCCATTTTGTAATATTAAACGAATAATGACATGAATTTAAGAACAGTGAAAAGTCTTCCGTTTGTTTTAGGAAGCTGGGTGTTAATATTGCCACACGTTTCCCTTTACAATAAATTTTAGTTGATTATAATTCCTCCCTGTTATTTCCTGTTTTATAGGGCAACCAATTCTTCATTCCTCAAAAAAAAAAAAAAAAAAAAGGAACTTTGGGTCTTTCATTTTTCAAAATGGAAAAGCGGTTCCTGTGGCCTGTTTCCAACTTACCAGCATCACTGAAAGTTCCTGTAGACTACGTAACTGCTTCCTGTAGACCAAGCAACTGCCAATATGTAATCGAAGTCTTGTACAAATGTAGTTTAATTATATAAATTCCTTTGCAGCTTGATCTGTACACTCTTCATCAACCGACCTCTTGTTTGGAAGAAAATATTAGTCATTCATATAATGTACAAATGTTTCTGGTGATCCGATACATTAATTGTTGCCAACCAATCAAAATACGACCATTCTTAAACAGGATACGATAGAATACGAAAAAGTGATGGACATCAGAGAAAAAAGAACCAAAACTAAGAGCCATAGGAATTCGACAAGAGAGAGAGAGAGAGAGAGAGAGAGAGAGAGAGAGAGAGAGAGAGAGAGAGAGAGAGAGAGAGAGCGAGCGTTATATTTCACCTACAAATCATCCTCAATCACGTACTGTTGTTCTTCTTGAGCCAACAAATCCTAAGGCGCGTCGGGAGAGAGACGACGAGAGTCCGCCGTCTTGTAATCATGTGAATGAAATTAGGTGACGTCATCGGTAAGGTGACAGCGTGAATTACAATCAAATGCACGCGCCAAAGGGAGGCAGGGATCCTTGTCTGTAAAACGCTCATTCGTAGGTCTGGAGAAGATGGGGAGGACGCAGATGGCTGGATCCGTATTGTGTCGTTGGATATTGTAGAGAGTTTGTTATAATTTACCACTTAAATTGTTGGTACTTTGTATAGGCAACCATATGTAGCCTTTTTGCATACTTTTTATAAACTCATTGTTGTATACAACTGCATCTTACATGATTAAAGTTAAGTCTGCACATTGTTTGTGAACATTATTGATGTAATAATAATATTGTAGATAAAATCACATTAGAGGCATATAGGACGTAGATTTCTTCTGTAAGTAGTATAAAGAGGATTTTAAAACACAGCTTCGACAGTATTATCAGAAAAAGATAATCTTTCTTCTTTTTTACACGGGATTCAGCGTTTTCTGGGGTTTCTTGAATGAAAGGATCCCTTCTTTTTGAAAAGTCGAATTCACACTCTGCCCCAACACTTCAAAATTTCCCTGTGAATCTTTTTTCTACAATTTGCTATTCCCCATAACTAGAACATCTTACATCTTTGTCTTCCGCTTAACCACAATTTCATATTTCAGTCTTGAAATTTATGCCTTCTTTGTTCAAAATTTACTGCGCAATGCATTTTCATCAAATGTTCTTTTTTTTTTTTATCGCTATAACATTATTCTCCATTCACTTGGTTCAGTAATTACTGTGTAATTCCCATTTTTTGCCATATAAGTAAAATCTATCAAAAGCTTCTTTTTACACATCCTGGCAAATATGCAACTTTACTTTTCCACTAACAGTGACAAATGTATACTCTAAGAAAACAAGTAAACGTTAATTATTATCTATCTTCTTTATTCAGTTTCTTTTAATAAATCTTCATCTCTTATCCTTTATAGCCAATTTCCAGCCCTGCAATCATTAATAAATATTTCTGTCATACTCCTTCTACAACAGCATGTATATCCTTATTCAATTTCCAACAATAAATCTTAACCTCATATCTATATAGCAAACAATTCCAATCTTCACCAGTACTTACAACTTTTCCTTAATTCCGCTAATCATTCACAAAGTTCTACCCTTCGTACCTGTAGCTCAGCCGACGAGCCGAGGCATTTGAAATTAACAGTGAGTTTGCTATTACAGCTAGAAATGGATGTTCTACTCGGTAATGGATGCTTCAGAAGCACCCATGAATGAAACATTATTCCCCACCAGTGAGGGTAAAAACGAAAAGGGGGCAACATCCATGGACTTCACTAACAATGACAGAAACAAGGTATATAATTCAAAAGACGAATACGCAGGAATAATCTCATTTCCATTATAATAATGATGATTCAGTAATTGGAAACTTTAGCAATAATAACTACATCTAACAAATGACGCAACCTCAGTCCTCAGCGGCATAGTATTTACGAAATCATTCCTTTTACAGAAAAGACAATCACGAAACGCTTGCGAGTCAGGTAGAAAGGCAGGGACGACCTTTTCATTAAATTTAGATAAACCGCGAAACTGTGACCTGCAAGCAGAAAATGATACAACTGCCGATTGCGTTGGGAATCATTGAAACCAGTTACATAATATTTTGGAATTAATTAAGTTCGGGGAAAATGGAATGCAAGTCTTTGATGTGCTCTAACTTCTAATTAATGTCATGGTGGATGAACTTCGGCGTCAAAAAAGGAGTAGACAGGAAGGCTAGTTGGTTCGATGATGAACTTAATAAATAAATAAATCGTCAAATAGGAGCTGTTGATAGCGATAGCAAAACCGTAAAGGACATTAATAAAAATATTCTATTTACACTTGCATTTTCTTTACAAATGTTTGTTTCATAATTGTGAAGTTTTATTTGGCAGAAACAAACAGGAAAGTCAAAAGTGAGATAGTTATAGTATGAATAACCATATCAATAATAAGCTTCCATTGCGGAGAGCAGGAATGTCTATGAATGTGTTTTCTTTTAAAATAGCTACAGAAACACGTCAGCACAAATTTCCACATATTCCTTTAAACCAATTTCTTAGCGTTGATGACTACGGCAATGATTAAAATCATAAAACTTCGTCTTCGTTTTCTCAATACTATTATTTTCATTGTTGTCGTTTTTATTATTATAATTTCATTATCATTATTAATACAAAACTCAGCTGCTTCGCCCAAAATGTCACTCGGAAATCTTTTGAGCATCAGATGTAGCAGCTAATCAGTACTGCCATTAATTACACGAATCTCAAATGGCACATCAAAGGTGAGCTGACCTTTCCCAGTCCCTGTTGTCGTATCAAAACTTCAATGGCTGGCCTACAGTCACTCTCTCTCTCTTTTATTTCAAAATATTCAGTTCACTTTTCGTTTCCAGTTTCCATGGTACAGTCTCTATAAACGAACGTGCTAAAGCGTTGTCGAACAGGTTTTACCAGACAACGCTATGGCAACTATTAGCTACCTAAGCCGAATAACACATAATATCATTGTTAGCCACATGTTTCTAATTTTTCCCATAATTCATCCATACTCCTTGATGGTCTTGATATCCGTTACATACACCGCTACTAAGCACAGCCTTATCAGCGATTACCTCATGACACTGGTATAGATGATAAACGTATTCATAGTTCTGTAAGTCCTACTATAATTAATGTTGACAGTGCTGGTACTAATGTTAGCCGGACTGGTTAACACGCTAACCAGTTACTTATCGATTCTCAAACACTTACTGTTCATAGTCACACAGACATTATTGTCAGTCATATAACATAGTAGTATCATGTTAGTATTAATCACACGAGCAATATCACTATTTTTTTTCCTAAGTTGATGGCAACTATCCTCAGTCGATATTCTGAACTTCATATTTTGGTTCTGGTCGTCCAACGTTCAGTATTCAAAATAAATACAATAACTTTTTACATATCTCTTTTATAATGATATCTCACATCATCTAACTAACGACAAAATAATATCAACGGCTGCACAGTCTACGAATGAAAAAAGTAAGAAAATCTAGGCGCACTCACATTTCAGTCTGTATCTAGACTGCTCCTAAGCTGATGGCAACTATCCGCAGTCGATATTCTGAACTTTATATCTTGGTTCTGGTCGTCCAACGTCCAATATTCAAAATAAATACAATAACTTTTTACATGTCTCTCTTATAATGATATCTCACATAATCTTCTAACTAACGACAAAATAAAACCAACGGCTGCACTGTTTATGAATGAAAAAAGTAAGAAAATCTAGGCGCACTCACATTTCAGTCTTTATCTAGACTGCAAATTGTCATAGTGACTTCTGAGGAAACTGGTGTTCGATTCCCTGGCTCATAATAAAATATTTTTGAGACTACTTAAAATTTTACAGTTCGAACAAATATTTAATAAAAATCATGTATAGTTTTACATTTGAATATAGAATGTGGTATGTCAGAATAAATTTGAAAATTAATGTCATAGCCACGGTATAAACTTACTTTCGGACAAGTCTTTTAGAAGATCACTTGTGCTGGCGCCTGGCGGGCTAAACGTTCAGTTGTTGTCTGTTTAGTGGACTGTGGTAACTATTAGATGACTTTGTCCTTCTCTCGTGATCATTTTGGATTTTCTCGGTGAGTAAGTGTTATTTGAATTTATTTGATCCAACAATGGAATACATTATTTATTACATGTATTGCATGCAAAGAGTGTGCTTATTTACTGGACCTCCAGTTCTGCATGCGAAGCTTCCTAACATAGGCCTTTTGTAGGTTGCACTCAACACATTTTCTCGTGATATGTTGGTGTAACTGAATAGGATTTGTTGAAGGCAGAACAAGATGAATCCTGTACTATATGTCACGAGTTATTAAGATTCAATCCATAAGGCATGTCAAAATATGCGAACTGTGGAAAACCTTGCATTACGATGACAAGAGTTGTGGAGTTCGCTGAATAGGAAGATCCGAAAGACAAGTTTTCAGAACGATAAAGTTCAGCTCTTTCGCCTCGTTCTCAAAAGTATTTTGCAAGCGTACATCTTTGTAGACTTTCGAAATGTTCTCCTCATTAACTTAATTTTTTTAAATGTTTATTTCGTACCGTATTGCATTGTTACCTTTGAGACTGTAAACGTCTTTGAAACCCCATCGACCTTGAGCTACCCTACCTTCCTTGTAGGCGCTAATTTATACTCTACGGACTGTATTTTCTTTTTTTGTGATGAGTCGTTTTGTTTTCGATTCTGCTCCATCTTATTGTAATTGAAACGAGACCGCACCTTGTACAGTTCATGGGGGTAGCTGGCTGTATAGTTCATTGACCAAGAAGCCCAGGCCAATAAGCTATTGATATCTGTCCATTTCAATCACTGTCTTTCACCCCAAATAAGTGGATGGTTAACTAATATTACACTGTCTTGAGAACTTGTATTGAAAGGCAGTACTGTTGGTTTTTCATGGCGATGTTAGCCAGCAATATTACATTATGGGCCTGCCGCATAAAACCGGCGTCAGATGGAAATAATTTAATTTTAACGGATACAGTTTGCAGTAAGTAGTACGTTTAGCATATTTTCAAAAGACAAGAAAGAAAATGAATTAAGAACTGTAGGCAGTAACGCCATGCACTTCGGCACTTTCTACCAACCAGCACTGTGATACTAACCACCGACCCCACATCTGGGGCAGGGGCTGTATTGTGAGGCGGTGATACAAGTTGGGCAAGACTCGAACGTCAGCTGGACTGGTTTTGAGCAGCATAAGCTTTGGCCACAACCACGACTAGCTTCCGAGATAACGTCTGTGGATATTTACCGCTCGGTTAAGAAAGAAACAAAGACTGTCGTTAGACTTAACACTATTTATAATGATACTAGACCGAGATGGAAAAGCCTACTACAGAGAAGCATTTGCCAACTGCTTTATTCTCTGACAGATGGGCCTTATACCTAGCCGGAATGAAGAACATTAAAAGTTTTGCTGAGGTGTTATGCACGCAGTACTTCAAGGCATGATTGGCTATGTTCTACCGCTGACTAATATAGATATCGCCTTTATCAGGTTATTGCCTTGATGTATAGCCTTATCGCTTGCTATAATTATTTCAAAAACGTCTAGTTAAGATACATCGTATATGAGTGACGAGAACTAATAAAATGTAGGTGCCTTATAATTATTTTCGATGTTTTTGATAAACATATGATCTTGTAAGGTAACTAGAGCATATCTCCACTGGTGCTACCGTTTTTTATAATTGAAAGGAACGCCAGCTTGAGCTAATTTATTTATATATACATATATACATATATAATTATTAATATTTGATCGTAGTATTGGTATTAAATCGATATGTAAGTGTTTAACGCGTCACCTTCGAGGAAGGTTAGTACTAAACTTATGGAAGCTGTTCAGACGCCGTGTTTAGCACTCAGCCCTCGTGGATCAAAGTATCATATACAAGGTTTCTGTATATTAATAAACGATGTATTTGATCCCCGAAGGGCTAGTACTAAACACGGTGTCCCATTGAGCTTCAGCTATGTTTAGTAATAGCAGCTCGGAGGTGACGCGTAGGTGGATACATACCGGGTTAATACCCTTTAGTATTTAAGCAGCTTACCATTTAAACCAAGTCATATAAAAATCGGGGGGACCTGAGACCATCCTGGCGCAGTTATCTTGTAAAGTTAGAGGCATGGTGATTATCTAGACGACTAAAAGTGTATCATGATCAGCAGAGAAACATAGTGATTATCTAGACGACTAAAGTGTATCATGATCAGCAGAGAAATGAGGCTTTAGTGCTGCTGCTTCTACATACCAGCAAAGTCCCTGTCTTTAAAATTCCGAAAAGTCGATGATGAAAATGGAAAAAGGGCTCCAATTTTCAAACAGAAACGCGAGTATATTTAGAGCAAGTTTCACCCATGGCAATAAAGATTCAAATTGAGGTGTATACCATTTCAGTCAGTCTTTCCAGCTTTTTTTCACACATTTTCAGAGTTCCAGCTCCACTTTTATTCTACCTCTTTCATTTCTTTCTTTTCATGATGTAACTGAAAATTAAACTTGCTGAGGAAGACTTGGGTAAATAGCATTATGTAAGGTATATTTAATGACAGTGGAAAAGAACTTGTGTTGGGTGACATTTATGGATCCTTGGAGATCATAAATATATCGTTTAATAATATGTGTAAGTGTCGCCTCCCACAACCTGACGAGTGTCTGTCTTTCTCCAAAATTCCACCTTCAGTTGATAACGAGCTCCAAGAAAAACAAGAAGGTATGCAAGAACATAATTACCTATTGTAAAGAAGTAGGTTACAGAACTGGCACAGCTACTTTATTCAAAATACTCATTATGTAATTACTATATTCAGTTCTCAGTGGCCTTGATCCTTGTACAGTTTCAATTAACGTCTGTCAGGTGATGGCCATTTTTGCGTTACAGGGCTAAATGCAGCTAGTTATATATATATATATATATATATATATATATATATATATATATATATATTATATATATATACAGTAATACTTTTCTGATCTTACACAATTCGAGTTGCGCGAATTCACACACACACGAACTTTTCACTGGAACCTAACTAATGGGCATATGATTTTTTCACAGACGCACGAAATTCTCGAGAAACTCTATAAGAAGTGGGTGTTTATTTTTGAAGTAATTTACAAGTTTTCATGCTTTATCAGTGTAAAATCTGTATGAAAAAATGGATTTCATTCTTTATGTGTAAAATCTGTATGAAAAAATGCATTTCATGCTTTTATGTGTAAAATCTGTATGAAAAATGCATTTCATGTTTTAATGTGCAAAATCTCTATGAAAATGCATTTCATGCTTTCATGTGTAAAATCTTATGAAAATGCATTTCATGCTTTCATGTGTAAAATCTGTATCGAAAATGTATTATTTTATTTTGTACATGCATAAATATGATGCAATGGTAATTTTAGCACATTCAGTTTTGTACTTTTACAAGATGTGCCCCATTTGCAAAGTTACTGCACTTTTCAAAGATGATACCCTGCAGAAAATGCATTTAATGTTTGAAGTACATTTATAAGTTTAAATGCTTTTAACTGTAAATCGATATGGAAAATTTATATTTATATTTCTGTACATAAATATCATACAAGTATGTCCATTTGCAAAGTCTTTGTCGCAAGGACTTTATATGACCTTTCAGATGAGGTTGTTCAGTCGCGTTCACTTGATAAAATAAATTCGTTAATGTAATATCAGAGATGTAACTAAGAGTTGTATAATGTCATTCTTTGAAGATTACTCTGTTCACCTCGGAGAAAAGTGCTGGTGCAATCTGTATGTGCATGTAATTACAGCACGTTCAGTTGGTGTACTTTTACAAGATGTGATTTTAGTTACTGCATTTTCAAAGATGATACCCTGTAGAAAGTGTGTTTAATTTTTAAGTTTTTCGTGTTTTAGGTGTAAAATCAGAATGGAAAATTTGTATTTATATATCTGCATAAATACGATACAAAAAGCAGTAATCAGTTACTTTATTAGGAATCCCCCCCTCTCTCTCTCTCCCATTCGTAGTTAGCGCTCAAACATACTTTTACAACTTATTATTTTTCTGTACGTCATTACCTGTACAGTATATGATTTTAAATTGATTGAATTTACCTGTACTGTACTACCTTCTACGAACATTACATTCATGTTTTCTGACGGTTTATGGAATTGTACTTTTGTTCTTGACGTTTGCCTAGTGACGCAAAGAAAACGGCTTTTACTCTGAGAAAGAAAACGGCATCCCATGAATTAGGGGTAACATTAGTATACGTACGCACCTACTGTAAATGCGCTATTATGTTTGGATGCAGTACTCAATTTTATGTCAACCATGTACTGTATTCCTTTTTTAAGGGTAATAAAGCTAAATTTTAAATAAAATTACACTAACTTTTTAGTTCATTTAAAAGTTAGCTTAATACTTTGGGGAGCATAATTTTCATATTTAGTACTTAAACTCTGAAATAAACATTTGTAAAGTCACCAAATCGGCGCCAGGATAGTGTTTCGGTGGCGCCATTAATTAAGTCTCCGCTGAGCTTGTTTTCTTTGGTGACTTCCCGTTTTCTTCAAGCTCAATTAGTCACGCCTAAAACGTGCCAGGTCACGCATTTTAATCATTTTTACTTTATGGTATTTATACGGATGTCACACATTGTGTATCACATGTTTCTTCATTCACAGGCATCAAGACTGTATCTATATTGTAGCTCTGTATGTTTTGTATTGTAATTTGTACTCGTTCACTGTATATTATTATTTATTGTTTCGACCTCAGGTCACAGTCAATTCCATTGTCTCTCACGGCCTGGCGTCAGTCGGCCGCAATATAAGCTACGCCCTGGATCTGTAATAAAGTAGCAGTAACTTTTACCTGCTCGTTTCTTTGACACCTACAGTGGTGACCCCCGAGTATCCCGGAGCCATTAGCGGACTCACACGGCGACTCAGTCTTGGCTCCAGGATTTCTCCAAAACGCTCTTAGCGGCCTAAACACGCGCTGTAACCAGCGTTTGAGCGTGCTGACTCTCGTCGGCGTACCCCACCAGCGTCACTAGCGGAACCACACGGCGCACGAAAGTGCGTACTGACGCGAGTACCCCACTCCAGTAAGGGGGTCAAAGGAGCGAGCATGGATGGATATCCTCCTTCATGCAGTTAAACGCGGACCCAGCTGGACTCCGAGGTTTACCTACCTCCCCCATCACAGCCGCCGCCCGCCCGCATCGAGGCCCTCCCGCAACTCCACACCAGCGCCCCGAACACACAACGGCCGGCAACACAATCGCGGGCCGCCCTCACCGTAAAGCTGCCGTTTATGCAGGGGAACCCATCGATGTGGCTGCGCGAGGTGGAGAGCCACTTCAGAATTGGCGGACCTCACGGACGAAATCCTACAGGCCGACACAGTGCTCAACGCCCTTCCGGAGGACGTACAGAAAACTCATCTCGCGAAAACCAAAACACACCCTCACATACAGCACCACAAAAGTTCCTCCTCGAAGCTTGCTCCCTGCCCATCGCCCCGAGCGGGCCGCCCGTGCATCGACCTTGCCAATAATCCACGCCCACGACCTCAATCCAAGAGACGCTTGGGCATGGTCGTAGATCTCCTGTCAATACCAGACTTGGGGTGGTACAAACAAGCGGCAGGAGATAAGCTTCATACGGAAATCTACTTCGCCAACTCCTCCCGGAAGTACGCAACCAGATCGCTCACCTCACACCATGCCTGTCGAGGACCTCTCAGAGGCGGCACAACACTCACAGACTCCGTCAAGGCTTCACAGCAGCTAAAACCGGCCACAGCCGGTCAGCTCCGTCCAGCCTGAAGAGGACGTAGAGCAGCCCGTCAACGCCATCGCCAACAGACGTCCACCGAACCACAGCAGCCGGAGGTCCCCGGCTCTGTCGCTACCACAAGTGGTTCGGAAAGGACGCCGAAAACCGCCTGCCGCCCTGCTCGTTCAACCGTTCAAAACGGGGGTGGCGGCGGCCAGCAGGACAGGCCGCCATGGCAGCCGAAGAACCCAGGGCCTCAAAACAGTAGGTTTTACGTCCGCGACATCGTCTCCGGCAGGATGATGCTGGTCGACACAGGAGCCTTTAAGTCGGTCTTCCCAGCATCCAGAGAGGACCGCAACCAGACACCAGACCCGCCGCTTCCCTGACGGCCGCCAACGGAACCCCATCCTCTCCACGGCACCAGGCTCCTGTCGATCTCCATCCTTGGCCAGAGTTACTCCTGGGACTTCATCGTCGCGGGATTTAGGAACCCACTCCTGGGGCCGATTTTCTGGCGCACTTCGCCTGCTAGTCGACGTGGGGCGCAAGCGCCTCGACACCGACTCCTGCCGGTCTCTCCGTTAACGGCGGGACCCAGACCCACCAGCAGCGCTGCGTCGCCCCCATCAGTATGCACACCTTCTGTCGGAGTTCCCTGAGGTATTTGGGCCAGCCCAAGTCCCGGGGCCCCAGCCAAGCATGCATATACCACCATATAGTGACTAAAGGGCCCCGACATGCGAAGTTCCGCAGGCTTCCTCAGCGCCTTCAGAGGCGAAAAAAAGCATTCGCGGAGATGGAAACAGATGGGCATCTGCAGGAAAGCCTCCAGTCCATGGGCCTCCCCCTCCACATGGTGCAGAAACCGGACGGCTCCTGGAGACCCTGCGGCGACTACAGGCGGCTCAACATTGCAACAGAGCCCGACCACTACCCTCTACCCAATATGCAGACCTCACGGCCTCCTTTCACGGGGCCAAAAATATTCACTAAATTGGACCTTCTTAAATCTTATTTCCAGGTACCTGTTGCGCCAGAGGACATACCAAAGACAGCCATCATCACGCCCTTCGGGTCCTATGTGTTCGCCTTCTCCACCTTCGGGCTGAGGAACGCCGGGGCCACCTTCCAGCGGCTCATGGACAGCATCCTGGGGGACCTAAAACTCTGCGTCTGCTACGTCGACGACATTCTCATATTTTCCAGGTCTCACAGCGAACACCAGAGGCACATCAAAGCAGTCCTCCAGCGCCTCCAAGAAAACGGCCTCGTCGTCCGTTTCGACAAGTGTACCTTCGGCGTCCAGAAAGCAGAATTCCTGGGTCACGAGGTGTCTCCGACAGGCGTCCGCCCTCTTACATCGAAAGTGGCAGCCGAGCCAAGTTCCCCGACACCCACCTCCATCAAGGCCGTCCAGGAGTTCCTTGGGATGGTAAACTTCTACAGGCGGTTCATCCCGGGATCGCACACCACGGCCCCTGACGGAAGTCCTGAAAGGTCAACCGAAGTCCCTGTCTTGGGACCCAGCCAGCAGCAGGCCTTTTCCCTGACGTAAGGCCGCCCTCGCAAGGCAACCGCCTTTGGCACACCAGATCCCAAGGCTCCTCCAGCTGACGACAGACGCCAGTAACGTTGCCTGCGGTGCTGTTCTGGAGCAAATCATCAACGGCGCCCCAGCCCATCGCCTTCTTCAGCAAAAAGTTCAGTCCCGCAGAGTCCCGATACAGCACCTTCGACAGGGAACTCTGCGCGATGTATCGCGCAGTTCGGCACTTCAAGTTCCTCCTGGAGGGGACGCCCTTCACAATCTTCACAGACCACCAGCCACTGGTTCACGCTTTCACGAAGCAGGGGACGCATGGTCTTCAGACAGCAGCCACCTCTCAGCCATAGCCGAATTTACCTGTTCCGTCAGGTACCTCCCCGGCAAGAAAAATCCGTAGGCAGACGCCCTCTCCAGAGTCGAGTTGAACGCAGTGCAGTTTGGTAGATTACCAGGACCTTGCCAGAGAACAGGCCGCTGACCCAGAAACCCCAGCATACCGCACCGCCATCACATCCTCAAGTGGCGGACGTGACCCTCGCCCGGAGGCCCCAGCCTGCTCTGTGACATCAGCACAGGCCAGCCCCGCCTCTTGGTTCCAGCCTCACGCCGCCAGGTATTCGACATCATTCACGGCCTCTCACACCCCTCCGGCAGTGACCACGGCCAAACTGCTTTCAAAGTTCGTCTGCACTGGGGGTGCAAAGGACGCCACAGCCTGGGCAAAACAGTGCCTGCAGTGCCAGACCAGTAAAGTGGGTCGTCACACGCAGTCGGGGTAGGCGAAGTTCCCACAGCCAGGGCGCCGCCCGGCCACATCCACATCGACGTCGTCGGCCCCTTCCCCATCAGGCGGATCCAGATACCTCTCACGGTGGTAGACCGTTCGACGCAGGTGGCCCTGAAGCCACACCCATGCAAGCCACCGCCAGCTGGCGTGCGCTGAGGCCCTGCTCTCCAGTTGGGTTAGCCGCCGGCGTCCCGACCACATCACAACCGACAGGGCCCCGCTTCCTCTCCGAGTTGTGGTCTGCCCTGGCTCAACTGCTGGGAACCACGCACCACACCACCACAGCGTACAACCCAGCGGCCAACGGCCTGGTTGAACAGTTCCACAGGTCCCAAAGTCATCCCTCATGGCCCGCTGCACCGCCGAGGACTGGAAACATCAGCTGCCGCGGGTCCTCCTCGGGTTGAGGACGCCCCAGAGCCGACGGCACCCCATCCGCAGCTGAACAAACCTATGGGGAACCCCTCGTGGTGCCGGGAGAGCTCGTGGACGGATGAACGCCACTCCCCATCTCTGCAGAGGCTCCGCGACGTGGCCGCAAGTTCGCCTTGCAGGCGCTCATACATCGACAAAGCAACCACCTTCATGCCGCCACAGCTGTCATCCGCCACCCACGTCTTCGTTAGAGTCGACGCCGTCCGCCCACCACTAACTAAGCCCTGCAGGGACCCTTCCGCGTGCTGGAGCGGAACAGCAAGGCGTTCCAGCTGGCACTCCCAGGCAAGAACGACTGGGTTTCCATAGACCGGCTAAAGCCCGCCTTCCTGTCGGAGAGTCCCGGCAGCGACGCAGCACCTTCCGCTTCAAACGCACTCCCAGCACGCCCCTCACCCCCGCAGGCGGCCGCCGCCCAGGAAGGAACCGCCAAACAGCAGCCTCACAGGCGGGAGGCCCTCAGTTATCTTCAGGAGCCGCGGCACCTTCAGCCCCGCAGATACAGGGATTAATCAGGACGCGTCCCCCGTCTTGGGAGTATTTGTAAAGTCACCAAATCGGCGCCAGGATAGTGTTTCGCGGCGCCATTAATTAAGTCTCCGCTGAGCTTGTTTTCTTTGGTGACTTCCCGTTTTCTTCAAGCTCAATTAGTCACGCCTAAAACGTGCCAGGTCACGCATTTTAATCATTTTACTTTATGGTATTTATATGGATGTCACACATTGTGTATCACATGTTTCTTCATTCACAGGCATCAAGACTGTATCTATATTGTAGCTCTGTATGTTTTTGTATTGTAATTTGTACTGTTCACTGCATATTATTGTTTATTGTTTGACCTCAGGTCACAGTCAATTCCATTGTCTCTCACGGCCCAAGGTCAGTCGGTCGCAATATAAGCTGCCTGGATCTGTAATAAAGTAGCAGTAACTTTTACCTGCTCGTTTCTTTGACACCTTACACATTTATTAGCACTTTTAAAGACCATGCCAAACTTACGCCAAAAATTCACCTTGCACGAGGGGCTCAGAACCTAACCTCGTAATTTCGAGGTATGACTGTATATATATATATATATATATATATATATATATATATATATATATATATATATATATATATATATATATATATATATATATATATATATGTATATGTATACATTTAGTTTAGAGTTGTAGAGTAGCTTATTGTGTTGTTAACACAGTTATAAAATACTTAGAACTAGCACAGATTAACGTCTGTCAAGTGATGGCCATTTGCGATACAAGGGCTAAATACAGCTAGTTTTACATATACATACATATATATATATATATATATATATATATATATATATATATATATATATATATATATATATATATATATATATATATATTATATATACACACCACACACATATATATATATATATATATATATATATATATATATATATATATATATATATATATATAAATATATATACACACATTTAGTTGAGAGTTGTAGAGTAGCTGAATACGGTGTCACTTATTGTGTTGTTAACGTAGTTATAAAATATTTAGAACTAGCACAGATAACCTTAAAAGATAAGGGAGCATTAGTCATTGCGTCTACGATGACTCATTTCACAAGAAATTGAATCATCGATATACTAATAATTTTTTTTATTGAAAAATGCGTAGTATTGGCACATTTATTAAAAAAGAAGTCAACAACAATAATTATATAGATACTTTTTTATTTTTCCTCAGCCGAGAATGAGCATCGGATCATCTGTGTAGTGCTTTACTTGGGGAAAGTGTTTCTCAAGCCTACAATGCTCACTGATAACCATGGGATACGAACTACATTTCGTCTGCTGAAAACACAAGGGATTTGTCACACTCCTAAATTTCATCAATTACAAGTCGGTAAGTACGCAATATCCCAGTCTCACGTTACGGGCATTAAATGGTTCACAATGTTTTGAAGAAAAATTGTTCATCTTATAGGATCATCAGCAATTAATACCATTGTGCATTATGTCAAAAAGAACAGTAGGTCATTATTCTTTAGATCAAGTTACCCGTTCCATTGGCCTTAGCATATAGCCTATAGAAATTAAGTCTTAAATGCTTCTGATGATGCAGATTTACTTACAGGTTGTATATTTATATTGTAATAATTATGATAACGAGTGATCTAAAAGGATATGAAATGACACGCAGACAAAACACACACACACGTACAGAGAGAGAGAGAGAGAGAGAGAGTTTGCCGGCTGGGGGGGGGGGGGTGTTGTTGGGAAGAACAGAGAGAATTTAACAGCTTTAAAGGGAACCTGCCTAGTGCGAAAAGAGTAACAGAAGCTCGTTAAAAAAATTGACAAAGATTGAAATCTCGAATAATGATGATAATATAATAATAATAATGTTGATGGTAATAATAATAATAATAATAATAATAATAATAATAAATATTATTACTATTATTATTATTATTATTATTATTATTATTATTATTATTATTATAAAATATTTTTATTATTTTTTCTATTTCAGTCATCCTATTCGACTGGGTGGTATTTATAGTGTGGGGTTCCAGGTTGCATCCTGCCTCCTTAGGAGTCCATCACTTTTCTCACTATGTGCGCTGTTTCTAATAGCACGCTTTTCTGCAGAAGTCTTGGAGCTACTTCGGCATCTAGTTTTTCCAGGTTCCTTTTCGGGGATCTTAGGATCGTGCCTAGTGTTCCTATGATTATGGGTACATAATCCCATATGCTTCTTACTTCTATTTTTAGGTCTTGATACTTAAAATTTTTTTCTCATTCTCTCTCGTCTACTCTGGTGTCCCATGGTACTCAAACATCAGTGAGTGATACTTTCTTCTTGATTTTGTCAATTAGCGCCAAGTCTGGTCTTTGCCAGATCGTTTTCTTTCACTCCTTCAGGTTGGTGTTCGTACCACTTACTACTGCAAGCTAGCTGGTGTTTCTTGCACATGTTCCAGTGGAGGGATTTTGCTACTGAATACTGGTTCTGTGCAAGCGCCGGACATTCGCTTGCTATGTGGTTTATGGTCTCGTCTTTCATATGGCAGTTCCGGCATATGGGTAAGATGTTATTTCAACCATCTACTGTTCTTTGGACATATCTTGTTCTTAGGGCCTGATCTTGTGCCGCTTTTAGCGTTCCTTCTGTTTCCTTCTTGAGTCCTCCCATCCGTAGCCATTGCCATGTTTCGCTGCAGGCCAGTTCTTTAGTCTGTCTTATGTACTGTCCGTGCATTGGTTTGCTGTGCCATTCCTTTGTTATGTTTTTCATTCTCCTGTCTCTGTATATTTCTGGGTCTTCGTCTACTTTTATCAGTCCTTCTTCCCATGCACTCCTTGGCCACTCGTCTTCACTGGTTTTCAGGTATTGCCCCAGTGCTGTGCTCTCGATGTTGACGCAATCCTCTATGCTTAGTAGACCTCTCCCTCCTTCCTTTCGCGTTATGTATAGTTTGTCTGTATTTGCTCTTGGGTGCAGTGCTTCGTGTATTGTCATGTGTTTCTTAGTTTTCTGGTCTATGCTGCGGAGTTCAGCCTTCGTTCACTTCACTACTCCCGCGCTGTATCTGTGTCTAATTATTATTATTATTATTATTATTATTATTATTATTATTATTATTATTATTATTATTATTATTATTATTATTATTATTGCAGTTGAGAAGAAAAAAGGTATTTTCTCTAAGTTTTTACATTTCAGACATTCTTATTAATAATTCAACAACAAATAAGTAAAATTTACCAGTAATCTTACTTTTAGTGTTGGCAAAGAAATTACAATTTCCTGGAGTGAAGTCCATTCTCGTGCTGAAACGCATCAAGTCATTAAGAACTGCTTAAAGAATCGTGCTTCGATGAAGATTGGAAAACAGAGTGTCTAAGAATGACGTCGTATCCGTAGTGCGCCTTTCCCAAGATGAACAAGTTGAAGGTGGATATTCTTATGGCACTTGGTAGAGGTAATTCGCCTTAAGATAAAATCATTATCTAGTGGGCAAAGAATGTGTTAAGGCTTGGTTCTGTAAAATCGACGATTTTAAACGAAAAGTATCTGCTTACCATTTGCAACGTGGTTGGTAAGATTGGAGTAATGGTGATAAATTCGACAACCTTGCAAGCAAAATAAGTCTCAGACAAACCTCCGAGAGCAATGTTACGGTATCATGCTGTATTTAATGATTTACCGGTTGCTTATGATAGAAAGCAACTAGCCATGATATAGAGAAAAACAGAGTGAACTAACATAACATAATTATATTGACAATGAATAAAACAATAAGATATACGAAGACTAGTGTTAATAAGATGTGGCTTACGGATTGTATTCTCAGAACTATTAAAACACATTTCCTTAGTTTTAAATCAGTGGACCTCTGGCAATAAGCAAGACATCCTGACCCCTTAATCGAATAAGGTAGTGGTCACTGTACCATGCGACCTGCACTCGACATCTCAGAAGTTCAGGAACTAAGAATGATAGGGGACGTTCATAACTGAGCTGAAGCTTATGGAAGATCGCCAAACAGGATGTCAACTGTGATGGTCAAGATTATCCAGAAAACATCGGAACAGTCGGTCGGTATTCCACTACTGGATGAGGCAGTTAAATCCATTTGAATAACTGCACATGGAAAGATCTCAGTGTTCATTGAGTCCCTGGTTATAAAAAAAACGTGGAACTATAGTACATGGTATTTAACCGAAATTGGGGTTCCAGGGTGCCGACGGGAAACAAATAATGAACTTAAGAGCTTGTGTCCCCTCAAAAAGTAAAAATCTAGGTAACGAGTGTCAGCTAAAGCAGTGATCAACTGAAGCCAGAAGAAATGTTTGTGTATCACTTTGGTAAGGTAGAGCATCAGTATCACAAGGTTTAGATAAGTTTGATGATTTTACCACAGATTGGGAAAGTAAGTAATTTAGGTAACAGAATGGCGTCACAGTCAGATGTATTTCCTTTTTTTTATATATATATTCAGGAAGTTCCTTTTAAGAGCGTGGTAATATTTAAATTTACAAGTGCATGAACATTCATAATAATTAAAACCAGAGAAGTAACTTGGCAGTAAAGTAATTAATGGTTTTTCAACCAAATTTCCTGTTACTCTTGACTAATAATACCGGGGACTCATGTAAGGCCAACATAGACACCAGGCCTGACTGAGGGCGGTCAATTTGTTTCCCCTCACTATTTAAGAGGATGAAGATTAAGGCGAGAAGGAGGTGGGGGCCAGAGAATGCGGAAGTGAAGCAGAGAAAAGAAGAATAAAGGTAAGGAAAGACATGTTCGAATGAAAATAAATAAAAGAGAGGCGGTGGAAGGGAAGAAGAGGTAAACGGACAAGTGGTGGAGAAGAGAACAGAGATGTGGAAAAAGAAAAAGGAAATGCATTTGTGGGAAAATTTTTTGGTAAAAGGAGAAAGAAGAACTAAAAGGGGTGAGGAAAAGAAGGAAACGTTTCAAAGGAATGAAGTTTTGTTAGAGGGAGAGAGAAAAGAAGAGAGAATGTGGTGGTTAAAAAGTTACGGGAAAAAAAGAGAGCATCCTAAGAGAAAGAGGAGTCGGTAAAAGAATAAAAAAGAAAGTGTTGATAGAGAAATAAAAATGTTACAGGATAAAGAGGAGGTGGCATAAAAGAAAGAGAAGGCAGATAGAAGTTAGGTGTTAAAAGGTGAAAAATATAGTAGTTGGGAAAGAGATAGTGATGAGAAAGTTTGGAGGAGAAAAAGGAAGAGGGTGAAGATAAAAAGAAGTTGGTAGAGATGATGAAGGAGAAAGAAGAGAGGTTGAAGAAAACAGGAAACTACGACAGAAGAGAAAAGTTGAAGCGATGGAAGAAAACGTGTGATCGAGGAGACATTTGAATAGATGGAGGAGAAAATCAAAGTAATGGGGAGGTAAAGTGGTGTATAAGAAATTGAAGTGGTGAAAGAGAAAATTAAAGAAGTAGGAAGAAAGACAGATTGAGGGAGAAAGTCCAAAGCTGTGGAGAAGAAAGTTGAAGAGGTGAGGGAGAAACTTGATGTGGAGGAAGAGAAAGTCGAAGTAGTGGGCGAGAAACTTGAAATTGGCGGAACAGAAAAAAAAAAAAAAAAAAAAAAGCTTGAGGAGAAAGTTGAAGTGGTGGAGGAGAAAACTGAAAAGGTGGAGAAGGATCAGGAAGGGTTTATGCGTGTCGGCGTGCTATGCTAAACCAGGCGTCACCCACATTACTGTTGAGAGGGTTTCCCTGTACCGCGATGTCACCCTCACGCAAAAGTCTGAATCCGCCAAATTAACGTACGCTCGGTGGTCGGTTAACCCTCTCTCTCTCTCTCTCTCTCTCTCTCTCTCTCTCTCTCTCTCTCTCTCTCTCTCTCTTATTCTTCTTCTTGGTGTGTACTTTAAATTTCTGTCTGTGCATTCACAGAATTACATACAAATGTACAAACGTACGTACAACGTTATTTATTAGGGATAAATGATATCTTATAATCAATAATTCATCATAGTTATAGACCATATTCGTTAACAACTCATTGTTATCAACTCCAAATGATCTTCGCTATTTGGCCCACTTCATCCAGTTACAAGATTTCTTTTCACGCAAAAGGTATTCTGTTTTTTCCTCTTGTCCCATTTGTCTTCCATTGTCCTTAAGTTGCGTTCCGTCTTCCCATTCTTTTAGCACTTACAAATAATGCTGTGGTTTCCTCCATGTTCTGAGCTCGTTTTCATATCCATTCTCGTCGCTATCCTTATATACCTTTAAATCGCCAGTCCAAATTCGTACAACTTTCCAATATAATTTGTTTTTTATGCTAAGGTTCCTTGTCCACAAAACATCCCATTTCACTACATTTGTCATTCACATATGCATTAATGAGTGGAAATTATTTCTCATATCTCGCTTCTGTATAATTATTGAAAGTCGTTTCATTGCAAAGATCCGTCTCCCGGATCCAAGTTCTGTGACCAGGCGTTTGTAATTTTGGCGAAACTAGGTAGCAGCTATTCTTAGCTACTGATGAAGGTTTTGGAACGTTTTTATATCTCAAAAACTGAACCACAAATAACCCATCAAAATGGAGTTCACTTTACCTTAGTAATAGCCTACACAAAATAGGAATACATGAATTAATAGGTGCATCTGCACAAAAAAGGATTCGAATTTAAGCCGTCTAACCTGCCAAGAGATGGCTTCAGAAAACCAAAACAATAGTTACTGCTGAATCTATGGTGAAATTCTGTGCAGAAAATTATCACATCAACTATTTTATATAACAGCATGAAGGGCCTGTCGGATTCATGTTGCCCACTCCTACAGACATCAAGCCACTCACATCTGGCACGTGTTCCTCCGTTTCCTAGATAATATGGACCATGCTTTCAGCACCTCTTTTACACCATAGTACCAATACTCTTGCGGTCCTTGCCCCTGCTTTCTAGAAATTTCCTGATCATACTTTTCACATACACATATATATGATTAAAATCACACACACACGCATATATATATATATATTGTATATAGATTTATATATAATATATATATATATATATATATATATATATATATATATATATATATATATATATATATATATATATTATGTATGTATATGCGCTAACAACAGAAAGCAGTGACACTTTTGTCATACTGTTCACTGACAGATCGGCAAGTTAGCAAAGATTAGTTCTGGCTAATATATATATATATATATATATATATATATATATATATATATATATATATATATATATATATATATATATATATATATCATGTGTGTGTGTAAATATTGTCACTTCTACATGCGTCACCTTTTTTTTTATGTTCACAAATGTTAATCCACAAAAATTTTTAATATCGAATTCGCTTTGCCTTGGGAATAACTTACACCCTAAAGGAATTATAATTGAATAAGCGCTTCCATGTCAGTCAGATTCGAACCGTTGACTTTGATTTAGAAACAATGATTGACAGTGACTCTCACCACCAGGCTCTCAAGAGAGATATAAGTTGATATTAGCTATGCTCTATATATTCCTGTCTAATTCAGGTTCTGTTCAAAGAATCGGTTTCTGCCAATTTACACCAAGATAGCTGATTATTAAGTTTGTAACACGTGGCTAATTA
>NC_089795.1:60051984-60069484 GCF_040412425.1 Macrobrachium rosenbergii
TGGCCATGAAAGTACCATAAATTACCAGTTAAAACATGGAAGTAACATTTTGTACGGCTAATTTCACGAGTAACCCCGTGCAATTCAAATGGTAGTTTTTCTCATCTCAGGAGACTCGAATGTGAAGATACAAGTCTGTTGTTATGTACATGCGTAGCGAGACGTATCTACGTATACATACCTTCATATGTATGGTGGCGTATGACATTGTATAAATATATACATTTACTATTTCGATGCGTCGGCAACTAAGATATCTAGTGGTAAGCGGAGTTATGACAGCGAGTAAACTGTTACTTATACTTGAATCATTTTTATTCGTGATTGATCTCCACTTTCGGGGCAAAAATCGGTTATTACCAAGTCAGAGAAAGCAAACAGTTTTCATTGAGCTCTTGTGAGGAATATATTGAAATTATCTTAAGAACTTAAAACATATTTTGCATATAGTTCAGAATCAAGGGTTAACGAAAGGAAATAGTGTAAAAGGAAAAAAAAGAGAGCGTACCAATAGACACCTGTAAAAAAGATTGCCCTTAGGAGGGTCAGTGTACTTCATGCGGTGCACTGTATGCATTTCTTAAGGTTCTTTGCAGCCTCCCTTTGGCCCTCGGCTGCAACCCCTTTCATTCCTCTTAGGGCACCTCCGTTCATATTCTCTTTCTTCCATTTTACTTTCCACCCTCTCCTAACAATTCATTCATAGTACAACTGTGAGGTTTTTCTCCTTTTACACATTTCAAACCTTTTTTACTGTCGATTCCGTTTCAGCGCTTGGCCTTTGGCCTAAATTCTGTATTCTGTTCTGTATAGAAAATCTAGACCAGCAAAGAGAAACCTCCACCAATTATCGTTACTCAGAGTGGACTTAAATTTAGTGCTGACGGATTTTCATATGTAGCCAGTCGCATGACAGTTGTTCATAAGGAGAGAATGCATTAAAGATTCAGAAGTATAGAATGGCTAAGCTAGTCTTCCTCATATATAATTCATTATACAACACTTTGACTCTTGTTTATAAAAACTGGATGGCTGTATCTGTATGGGTAAGTGTCTTGTACTCAAGCATGCTACCAATTCTGTGTACTTACGCTTGAACATAAATAGTATTTATATCACAATTGATTCAAATGATATGTTTTATTTTAAGAGTTTGTTCTTAAAGCCTTCCCCATCTGGTATTGTATCCACAGTAAAAAAAAATATATATATATTTACTTTTGAGATACTTATGATTTATCACCTTGACCCTTCAGCTAATGAAAGCTGGAAGTTGTTCATTTATAGTATCTCACAGATTTCCAAGAAGCCATATTTTTAAGGAATACCTGACTCTTTGAAGGTGTCATATTAGATGTTGCATGGATGTTTTAAGTTGGGGTTTTATCCTTTATATCCTCCACCTGTTTCTATCGTTTCGCAGTAGTGTGGTACAAAGATATCACAATTATTATTATTATTATTATTATTATTATTATTATTATTATTATTATTATTATTATTATTATTATTATTATTATTATTATTTTAGCGCTGATTTTGTTAGATTTCTCTTTTCTTCCTACCGAGATTTATGATCCTGGTCTTTTTCACATAGTGTTACAATAAAGTCTTGCTTTTCAGAAGGTTAAACTTTAAATATAGTTTTTTCGTAGTTATTAACATTTATTGAAATCGCTCACTTTTCCGATGGATTTTTGAAATAATTTCCCTGAACCTGAACTTATCCGGTAGATAATCCGAGTCTTTAGAATGTTGGAAGAAAAGAGTACTTCTAAAAATCTTTCATAAAATGTAAGGTTTCTCAGAGGTGAATGAGCATGATTTTAGATACTGAAATATTTAAGAAATTAAGCATTCAATTAAATCTCAGAGTGTTCTGGTGCTAGACAGTTGTGAAACGATACTTTGCATTTATTCGCACTTTCTTACGTTACGCGAAAAAAAGAACCTGTAAAAGATATGAGCATTTGTCTGCATTTGTAACACTGAATTGTCTAAACAAAGGAGCAAGAAACTGGAAAATTAGTGCCATTTCCTACCCCAGGTCTGTGGGAGAAGGGAAATTAGTGCCATTTCCTACCCCAGGTCTGTGGGAGAAGGGAAATTAGTGCCATTTCCTACCCCAGGTCTGTGGGAGAAGGGAAATTAGTGCCACTTCCTACCCCAGGCCTGTGGAAAAAGGGAAATGAATCGGGAAGGGAAAATAGTAGGACCTAATCAAGGAGTGAACTGGTAGACAAGATGCTATGGATTGTGAAATAGCTAATAACGGATAAAATGAACGATGCTTGGCGGAACCAAGCAGCTTGAGTATTACTGGTCTCCACAGAAAATATTCGATAGTGGTAGCTTGGCGTGAGTAACATGGCTATCTGAGAGGAGAACTGAATATTTCTTCAGTTCAGAGGAACGCCTGCCCGAAATAATCGCTACAGAAAAGAATATAGTGCTTGGGCGAGATGGGACCAGGCTTGTTGACTGTATGATTTCACTTTGATTCATCATACCGAGAAGTAAAAAAAAAAAAGTAAGAAGCAATTTAGATATAGGGGCGGTAATCTAAATGTGCAAGGATATGGTCAAGACCTCAGTGATTACGTACTGGATCGAACAAAACATTTAATTTTCAAGTGTCATAACAATTCCGGTCTTGCGATCTATCTCTCCCACATAATTTTGTATTTGTAACATGTTTCTCTCTCTCTCTCTCTCTCTCTCTCTCTCTCTCTCTCTCTCTCTCTCTCTCTCTAAATGTTATAAAGAGAGAGAGAGAGAGAGAGAGAGAGAGAGAGAGAGAGAGAGAGAGAGAGAGAGAGAGAGAGAGAGAGGTGAACTCCATTTCCGCAAGTGTACTAGATTTAGGAAAGTAGGTGTAAGCCGTGACATGATGATAAATTTGGGACTCACCGGCTCGGAGTGAATACAGTACAAAACAATTGGGCACCTGAAGCCCCTTTACCTCTCAGGAGTCATAACTTGTATTTGTGTTCACTTCCTGCATCTGTCCTGTTCTGTTGTTTGGCCAGAGTCCGCAACGGGTCTCTAACTTTTTATCACAACTTACCACACTTACGTGGAGCCTTAGGTTAAGTACCGTGCTAGCATATGGTTCATCATCCAACAAACAACCTTCGTTTTGGGAGCCAGGGGGAGGAGCAAAAATCAATTTTTTGAGAACGAGAAGAAATTATGGTCTTAACTTTAAACAATATTTCCATCAGGTAACAAAGCTATTAAAGGTACATTTACAGAAAACTTTACATGAGAGACAATCACGTTAACATCTTTAGATTACAGCCGGGTAGCTAATAAATATAATGGAGGTTCTCCCGCCCGTAAAAACATTGTATTTTTATTTAGCTCGCATTTGTTTTGCAGAGAGAAATTACTGAAACATTTTCATCTAAGAATAAAATTATATATGGCTATTCCTGGAATCAAAAGGAAGTTGAACTTGAAATTTTAGAGACCTTAGCCTGTATTAAATAATTAAGGTATATGAACGCGTCAGATGTTATAAATATATATTTTTCGAAATTTTACGTCACATTGTCAGTGTATCAGAAATAGTTTTGTCTGTGTTGATATGAAAATGCACAAACACACAAACAATATTGTTAATATGGGATTAAAAAGCGTTAGTGTATATAAGACAAATTTGTAGTATAACCAACATGCGTAAATGATAGAGACCATATTAGACGCTTAACGAGAGACATGATGATAATCTCTTTCCTTGTTCTGAAAAACTTAATAATCTCACCATCTTTTAAAAAAAGACATGAATTGAAAATAGAACGAAATCACTTTGGAAGAACAAAAAGCAAAAGCAGTTTTAGGTATTTAAGGAACTGAAGATTAATAAAAACTGATTATTGCTGTAATTATTCAGATGGACAAAATTTTACTATATATCATGAAACAACGCACACCAATGACCCAAGGTATTGGCTGTCTCTTAAAAATAATGTAAATTGCGAGTTATGGGAAGTTAGCCATAACCATAGCTGCTGATGAATTTGGGGACTTTTCCTCCCTCCATTTACTAGAATTCATTTTGATGTATATATCTAATGTGATCTAAGTAAATGTATTTTTTATTGGGAACATCAGTTTTTGCCAAATGTTAATTCTTATCATAGTTTTAAAATCATATTTTGAAATTGTATTTAATTCATGAATTCATTGTCACGACTATTCATCTCAAATCAAATTCATTATAGCACTGAATAATCCCTCGGATTTCAGTGCTTGGCTTCAAGCCTAAATTTCATAATCCATTCCATTCCACTCCATTCTAAGTAAATGTATCCTAGGTCCAAGAGTTTTTTTCTAGTTTCATATGTCTAGTGCGCTTCATGAAAATTAATATGAAAACAAAATTATGTGAACAGGGGGAACCTAGGCCCTTACAGAAGAGGAAAATTAAGAAAATTCAGACTCCCAGGAAAATCAGACACTCATAGGAAAAAGAATGCCTTCCAATAAACAAAGCTAAAGTGAAAGAAACTTAGACCTTCATAGAAAGGCAAATTTTGGACTTAGAGCCTCATAGGAGAGTCGCCTTTGGAGTAGTGCCGTCAGTGCGCCTCATGTGGTGCACTGTATCCATTATATAAGGTTCTTTGCAGCTCTCTTCGGCCCATAGCTGCAACCCCTTTCACTCCTTTTATTGTGCCTCCATTCGTATTCTCTTTTTATCCATCTTTCGACCCTCTCCTAACAGTTGATTTATAGTGCAACTGCGAGGTTTCTCTCCTTTTACACCTTTCTGACCTTGTTACTGTCAGTTTCTGCTTCAGCCCTGAATGACCTCATAGGTCCCATCGCTTGGCCTTTGGCCTAAATTCTATATTCTGCCTATCTGTCTATCACGCGGGAGTCAGTCTCTTAAAATTTCAAAAACTATCTAGTTAAAGGGAGTTTATACCCTCGCAGGAGATTTCGTTTGAGGTAACTTCGACCGTAATAGGAAAGCAAATCCCTTAACCTGGAAAAAGCTATTGCGGTGAAAGGGAACGTTGGCCTCCATAGAGGAGCTAATTGAGGGAATTCAGATTCCCATTGGAAAACGAAAAAGAAGAGACTGTGGTGCAAGGAATTTACACCCACGTGAAAGGCTAATTTTAAAAAATCAAACCGCACAGGAAAGCTAATCATTTAAAATTCCAAAGCTAATGTGGTTAAAGCAAACGATTTAAGGAAGCTAACGCCTTAAACCCATATATGAGGGTTAATTTTAGAAAACTCAGATGATCACCGTAATGCGATTTGCTAAAAATTACAAAAACTATCGTGGCAATAGAACTGAGAAGCCATTATCCTAAAATCAATATAACAGTTGTTTACATACTATTCGAACCTCATAGATGAGAGAAGCCATTCATTTGATAAAATTTTTTTTTTTGTAGTACAACTGAATCCTATTAGAAGCGCGAGTCTCTAAATATACAGTTAATTATTTGGCTTGAGAAACTTACTCCCTCTAAAGAGTGAAAAGCACGATAATTATAGTGCCTGTAGAGAACTTAGCCCCTCAGTAAGAGTGAGCTCCATTAGGTGACAGGGTTATTGTGATTTTGGGAAGTCAGTCTCAAAATTGGAATGTTTTGAAAAATCCTCCGTTTTGAATACCTTTAAATCAGCTCATCTATTTTCAACTTTACAAACACCGGTTCCCAAACAGTCTTCCCCTACCCTCTCGGGCAACGCCCCAAGAGAGAGAAGAAAGAGTAATGTTCGCGTCAGATTATGTCAAGTCACTCGGGGATCAACTGACATCAGAAATAGACAGATTCTTAAAACGACGGATAAATACCTAAATTATGAATAGAGCGACCTGGGAGCTATATCTGGATAACTAGTAAAAAATATGTCGCAATATACTGGGAAGGAAGAGAGAGAGAGAGAGAGAGAGAGAGAGAGAGAGAGAGAGAGAGAGAGAGAGAGAGAGAGAGAGAGAGAGAGGAGGTTTTGCAATGAGATATTCACGAGGATGTCCTGGTTTCAGACATGGAATATAGATTCTCTTTTCTTAAAATAAAAACGGTGCATATGCTGAAGAGAGAGAGAGAGAGAGAGAGAGAGAGAGAGAGAGAGAGAGAGAGAGAGAGAGATCCATTAGAAATATATTCATTAACTTTATGCAATATGTTTTATGTATATTTGATGCATCTATTGCTTTTTTCAATACATCTGTAGTGCTACAGTCCAGGCTTTGCTTGTGCTGTCTGTAGTCTTCGGAATAACTATATACAATGCATGTGCTTGTGTATGACAAGAGACATGCAGACAGATTCTCCAAAGTTATAGAAATTACAAAGAAGGCTACGGAGATGGAGTTTGTAAATTACATCAATTTTACTGCTGGTGTGTTTATCGGTCTGCCAGCCCCTCTCTCTCTCACTGTCTCTCACTCTTTATATCCTAGCTTATAAGTTCAAATAATTATTTATCCTGATAGCGTGTTCCTGTTTGTGTTAAGTCCCAAGCGGAAGAAGTATTGTAGCTTGGAATTCACTGTGGAATCTTTTCATTGATGATTTTCTTGAAACGTTTGTATTTTCTCTTTTTCCTTTCTTCATCAGAAAGTACCTCCTTTTTTATATAGAGGAAACAGATGAAATATGGATGATGCACCTGAAAACATTCTCTTGAGCTCGTAAAATACAATGATCATCTTTTATTTAAGAACTTCTGATAGTGTAAGCGCACTGGACAGAAACTACGGACATTCTCTGGCACTTGCTGACAAAATGACCAGTTAATCAACTTGAGGCTCATAATTTGTGGGCTAGTAGTAAATAAAATCGCATTTGAACGAGAACGAGGATCTCCCGATGTTCAGCTAGCAAAAGTGTAACATGCTTCAAGAGGGGCAGACCCGTTTGCGATTTTTTTTGGTGGGGGGGAGGGATCAAGATAGATTAAGGTTCCTATTTCTCTCACCTTTCAGTTGAACAGTCTCATATTTTGATATTCGTGGCTAGTGAGTTAATGTAGCTTTTCTAAGCAACTTTCACTTCAGGGTGTGACGTCCCAGCCTACGCGAGTTAGGGTAGACAAGACTCTTTAGCTTTGGCAGGCAACAATTTTAAGAGGAGGACACTCTGAAATCAAACCAGCGGGTAGAAGGGACCATTAGCTTTGGTAGGCAACCCTTTTAAGAGAAGTTTACTCTGAATACAAACCTTGTTCTCCAACCTTGGACTGTGCCATAGTCACTGTATCGTGGTCTTCAATGGTCTTGGGTCGAGTTCCTTTTCCTGAGGGTACAATCAGGCGTTTATCCTCTTTTTGTTCACTTTCTTGTTTTTCGGAAATCGTGTAGGACAGGCCTGGTGATTATCAGGAAAGTCCCTTCGTCTTTACTTCATCTTTTCCTTCAGATCGTTTTATATTAATTTCTAAATCCATTCTGGCGGATTTCTTATTGGCCTTGCAAGTGTGTTGGCCCCAACTTGTCGACCAGTTGCTTCCAGCAATTTTTTCAGTGACATATGGTCACTTATTTATGCTTTCAACAGAATTATAGTAAATACTGTAAATACTGTTGTTGTTGATGTTAGTGTTGTTTATTGTTCTGCTGATTTTTACAATGTTACTGTTGTTATAAGTCTATTTATTAGTTTTGCTATTGATTTGATGTTGTTAATTCTAATTCCTATTAAAATGAACAACAGTAAGAACAGGTAAAAAATGTGCTGAAGTTTCTTCGGCGCAATCGAGTTTTCTGTACAGCTGCTAGAGCGTGTAATCAAGGCCACCGAAAATAGATATATCTATCGGTGGTCTCGGTATAATGCTGTATGAGCCGCGGCCCGTGAAACTTTAACCACGGCCCGGTCGGTGGTGGCCTATCCTATATCGTTGCCAGAAGCACGATTATGGCTAACTTAACCTTAACTGAAATAAAAACTACTGAGGCTAGAGGGCTGCAATTTGGTATGTTTGATGCTTGGAGGTTGGATGATCAACATACCGATTTGCAGCCCTCTAGCCTCAGTTGTTTTTAAGATCTGGGGGCAGATAGAAAAAAATGCGGACAGAAAAAGTGTGGACGGACAGACAGAGCCCGCACAGTAGTTTTCTTTTACTAAGAAGTGATTTATCTCAACTTCCATTTACTCACAAGGACTTTACGCAAAATGAACTTTTAATCTCAGCAACTACGAAAACACTTTCTTGAGCAGGCTACCACTTCCTAAAGCCTTCTAGTTTCCAAGACACTAGCTCTGCTTTTTACATTTGCTTGTGCCTAGTAATAACGAGCATTTGATGCTACTTTGGCACGTTATCTACGCTTCACCTACTCCGAGGTACTAGTACTAAACATGGCGGAAGCTCCTTGGGACGCCATGTTTAGTAATAGCCCCTCAGAGATCAAAGTATTATGTACACCCATTTCTATATTGTGTGGTCGACAAATTATATTAATAAACGACATCTTCGTGCGGCTGTTTACTTTACATTTACCATACGGTGTTTAGTGCTAGCACTTCGGAGTGGGTGATGCGTAGATAACAAGCCAAAGTAGCACCCGAGTATTTTTAGACAGAAAAATATAGGCCTATAAGAGAGCCTCTTTCGTCTGTGCCTCAGTCATCTAGCCCTAACCAAATGACCACCATCACTCACTTGTTGGTATGTATTTCTTAATTCCCCTGGTGGTAATCATACTCACATCGGCATGGAAAGAGACAAGTAAAAAATGCGCCGAAGTTTCTTCAGCACAATCGAGTTTTCTATACAGCGCATAATCAAGGCCACCGAAAATAGATCCATCTTTCGGTGGTCTTGGTATAATGTTGTATGAGCGGTGGCCCATGAATCTTTAACCATGGCCCGCTGGCCTTTCCTATATCGTTGCCAGAAGCACGATTATGGGTAACTTTAACCTTAAATAAAATAAAAACTGCTGAGACTGGAGGCCTGCAATTTGGCATGTTTGATGATTGGAAGGTGGATGATCAACATGCCAATTTGCAGCACTCTAGCCGCAATAGTTTTTAAGATCTGAGGCCGGAAAGAAAAAGTGCGGACAGAATAAAGTGCGGGCGGGCAGACAAAGCCCGCACAATAGTTTTCTTTTACAGAAACCTAAAAATTGCTAGGTACTTTATTCAAATATTCGGGGCTTAAGGTCAAATTTTCTTGATCTCCAGATTTGTGCCCGTAACTACGATTTGATGATTTTATCTGAGACTCCTGTAAGTAGTAACAAGTCAAAGGTTGAATTTTTAATCCCGGGGTTTGATGGCCCTGACTTTATTTATCGCCGTAACATCCCATATGCGCAAGGTATGGCTGTATATACTAAGTCCGGACGACCTATTTATCAGCAGAAAAATTTGGAGTGTAGTTGCCATGAAGTTCTTTGTTTTAAAATTTTCAGTAAGTTCTGCAATGTTTACGTATTTGCTGTTAACCACAATCCAAATGTCTATGATTTTATATATGACTGTCTCTTGGAAAGGATTAGTATGGCTCAGTCACAGGATTCAGAAGCTTCATTCTTTATTTGTGGAGAATGTAATGCAAAGCATAGTGAGTGGCTAAATTCAAATTCCACAGATCAACATGGCAGGTCTGCTCTTGAATTCTGTGTATCCTCCGATTTTGTCCAGCTAATTGAGTAACCCACACACATTTCTGGTAATAGATTAGACCTCATATTCAAAGATGTTCCCGCTATTGTAAAGTCCAAGGCCTGTGAACATATAGGCACTTCTGATCATTGTGCCATTGAGATAGACATATCTGTCAATCAGTATATTCCTAATGCCACCATTGAAAAAATGGTCCGGCTGAACTCTAGAGCCAATTGGATTACATTATTGATGCTTGTCAGGCACTTAACATTTCAGATGCTATATTAGCCCCTGATCCCAAGAAGTTACATGAAATGCTAATGACTATTTTAGTAAGGCATGTCCATAGAAAGGTCATCAGATTCAGAAAAAATGACCAGCCATGGTTTGATGAAACGTTGACGGGCTAACCATTACAGAGGCCAAATTCAACACGGAGCCAAATTGTTCAAATGAAAATGACACCATTTTTGTTGAGTCTCACCGTGCTGTGAATAGAACTTACCATACTCGAGAGAAATTACAATAATTTCTTTAAGAGGAAGCTTGAAGAAATTACTCAGCCTCATCTCCGTGTTGGACTAAAGTTGCATCATCTATCTCCGGGTCAGGCTCGTCCACCATTCGATGGTAGATTGGTTACTGTCTGTAGGAAAAGGATGAACTGCTTCATCGAGCTTTTGAAGCTAAGCAATTAGCTGAGGATGTCCCTCTCCCTGATACTTACTTGTCATCCTGAACGTATTCTTACAAAATTGGCATCTCGCTCTAGGGATGTTAAGAAAATTCTTGATAACCGTGATAGCTGGGTTAGAGAAGATTCTGATGGTATCTTCCCTTTGTTTTTTAAAAAGTTTCTAGTGTTGTCTCCGAAGATTATCAGATTCTATTGATTTTTATGTCGACGTAGTATTTTTGTGGATGAGCGCAAGCATAGTAATACAGTGCTTGTTTCAAAGAGCGGCATATCTGCAGACTGCAGTAACTACAAGCCAATTTCTATTCTCCCTGTGCTCTCTAAAGTTGCTGAAAAACTTATTCTTGAGCCTCTATATAAGTATGTGGAATCTAATGGGTTCTTAGTTGATAGTCATTATCAGTTAGGCACATGCAATGCCCTTTTAGACCTGACATGTCATTTGCAAGAGAACATTGATAAGGATTTTGAGTGCAGAGTAATTCAAACAAATTTTAGTGCTGTTTTCGATTTAGTAAGTCATAAGGCACTTATTTATAAACTTCAGAACTTGGAGTGGGTGGATATGTTTTAAGAATACTTCAAGATTTCTTTACAGGTAAGCAGCAACGACTTGCTGTTGATGGGATCTTTAGTAGACCTATTGTGTCTGGAGTTCCACAGGGTAGCGTTCTTGGTTCACTGTTATTTTTAGTGTATACAAGTGATATGGTTGTTGGCCTGGAAAACAAGATTGTTCAGTATTCTGATGATGCAACACTTACGGGGGTATTAAAGTCTACTTATGAGAAATGAAGCTACTACCCTCAGCCTGAGTTGGGACATGGACCGGATCAGTGAATAGTGTAGGCGGTGGGGTATGAGGCTGGACACCAGTAAAACGAAAACACTATTGACTAGCAGATCTGGTAAAGATTTTCCACGCCATCCTCACTTTCAGGTGGATGGGGCTTTGCTGAGTGAGTCTGAAGCTTTAACTCTTTTAGTTGTAACTTTTGACTCGCATCTTACTTTTGAGAAACATCCAGTGAAAGTTTCAGCAAATGCCGCGTGAAAATTAGGTATTGTTCGTAAGGCCTCCCATATTTATAACGGTGATGAAATCAATACAATCTGGTTTAGGTCTTTTGTCCTTCCTTTACTAGAATACTGTTTTCCGGTGTGGATGCCTGCTTCTGACAGAGATTTATCTCTTTTAGACAGAGTGATTGTGGTGGTAAGTTTGTTTCCTAATATTAGCAGTTATGACTTGGGCTATCGACGGATGGTCTCTTGTTTATCACTTTTTCATAAGTTGTATTTTAACAGCGATCTTTCACATTCACGACTGATCCCTGATCTCATTTTCCTCCCGAGAGCGACCAGATTCGCTGAACAGAAACACCAATATGTTGTAAATACTCCTCGCTGTCAACTTCTCAGTTCTAGAGGTCCATTATTCCTCACACCGTTGGATTGTGGAACAGTCTCCCTGAGGATGTCGTGCATTTGGAACTTCGACTTGTATTTTAATATTTTGCTTACCTTTTTATTTATTTATTAATTTGTTAATTTATCTTTTTTTCTAGTAGTTGATCTCTTCTGTCTGTATTTCCCATTACCTTCTGTTACTTCTTTCGAATGAACACCATTTCCTTTGGAAGTTTGAATTTCATGTCAATGGCCCCTGTGGGCTTGTTCCATATGGACAAGGTTCATCTTTGAATAATAATAATAATAATAATAATAATAATAATAATAATAATAATAATAATATCAAAAATTTTTCAGAGTAGATTGTTCTGGTGCAAAAATAGATGTCTAAAAGATACTAATAAGATTATTAACATCTGCTTTGAAAGGACTTTAAAAGAGATGAGTCTCTCCAGTTGAAATAATGCCCGCTTCAAAGATATTACACAGTTAATATAAGTGATTTTTAAAATCATTTAACATATCTAATTTATGAGAATTTTCAGCCCAATTAAATTAGATAATGAATATTCAAAATTATTTTTTACATGCTCCTAATATCTATATCTATCTATCTATCTATCTGTCTGTCTGGTATATATATATATATATATATATATATATATATATATATATATATATATATATATATATATATATATATATATATATATATATATATATAGATATATATATATATATATATATATATATACTCGTATAGAGCCTCTGTGGCTCAGTCGGTTACAGCAGCAGCTTCGGACTTCGTAGAGGTCTGTGGCGCGAGTTCAAACCTGCAGCCGACTGATCAAAGAGGCAGACACTTTGCTATCCGTGTAGACATCCCGGGATTATATATGTAATCAACGGATAGGTTTTTTAAAAGCAAATGGATGTTACAGACTAAATACACACACAAAACAAAGCCACTACAACACCTTCTAAAAAACATAACAAACATCTCACACGTCTCGAACTCGCCATACCCGCGCAATAACTTCTCTCGCTGCTGGGAAGAAACGGCGTTGGGTCGGGTATGATACATGAAACACACGTGCCGGGGTGTAAGCGATGTCAGGCAGGGCAGCTCGATCGAGACCACAGGTCTACCCCAAAGCCAAATCAAAAAGTCCTTCAAAAGAAGGCACCGTGCTTACCCCATACAAAAATGGGAATAAAAGCACGTTAAAAGAAAAAGAAGATATATATATACTCGTATATATACTAGCTGACCAACCCGCTGCTGCCAGGGAAGACTCTGAATGCCAGTCGATCATTTACCTTAGAAAGAAAGTAACACGTGGTGTGGTTTTGATTAACATTTTTATTTAAAGCAATGAATTCTAGACAGAATTATTATTCACAGGAAAGAAAAGCATTTTCATTGATAGGACACACACTTTGCACGACAAAACAATTCAAAGATGTAGCTACGGAAATTTTTCTGACTCGCGCTACTCGCCCCGACACAGCGAGTCACGATGTCAATACAAAAGTGTGTTAACCTACGTTCCCGACACTCCATGTTTCACACCAGTCCAAAATGTAATCCCATGGCTGGGCCTTTGCCGGGACCCGCAGTGGATAAGGTACCTCAGAGGGCGAGGGTACGGGTTTGAAACCTACGCAAAAACCTTTGGGCAAATGAGGGCCGCGTACAAAATTTTGCCTAGATCGGTCAAGCGGTTCGGATTTGTACAGAGCACAAGTTTGCATGTATACAAGTTTACAAGTTTAGTAGCATTCACGTTATATATACAGTACATGTATATACTGTACACACACACACACACACACACACACACACACATATATATATATATATATATATATATATATATATATATATATATATATATATATATATATATATATATATCACTGTGAAACAGCTGATGATTGGAATTTGAATTCATAGCTAAAGTACCAAAAGAAAGTTGATCTGACTGAATTATGTAACTTTTACAGAAACTGTATTCGGACCCCCATACCTACGTGGATGAGAGTTAACAGAGTAAGAGAGTTTGTAAGAAGATAAAGCACAGAAAAAACATGAGTGGCTGAATTTCACAGAGGACCTTTACGTCACTTGGCGTTTGAAGCGAGTATGGTGATATATATATACACACGCACCTGTTATCCTATATATATATATATATATATATATATATATAATATATATATATATATATATATATATATATGTATATATACTTAAATATATATATATATATATATATATATATATATATATATATATATATATATAATATATATATATATATATATATATATATATATATATATATATATATATGGATAGTTGTATGTAGAAAAACAAAGAGAGGTTGGATTAGTTGGTACCCTTCTGGTGTTCTGGAAGCACTTTGTAATGAAGCTAATATATACCGGTGTTAATGTTTGTGTGTGTGTTTGTGTGTGTGTGTGTGTGTCCGCGCTCGTGCGTATATATCGTTGCTTACCAGTGTCTGGTATAGCGTATATGTTACCAAACGGCAATAAGAATAATCATCCGTGGAGAAAAATACTTTTAAACAAAAATTCACGGGAGACAACAAGAAAAGGTATGAAGAAACCACTAAGATTTTTCCGTTCTTTGATCTGAGAAGCTTTGCATATACTCTTGAATTTCCGTTAGAATATTGCTATATTGCTAAGCTGTCTCCCTAATGCTGGCCTGGCATACAACCTGGGCCTTTTCCTGTTTGTATATTTGACCTGTGTACTGTACTGCTGATGATGATGAAAGTCCTGTGGTTCGATACAGAAATAAGAAAACACGTGGATGTGTAATTTGGTAAAAATTCATTCCTCCATTAAGTGCTTCATCAGTTAATAATATCTGCCTACCAGGACGTTCGTTTTCGTAAAGCTTTAAATAAGACTTATTTTTTCCACCTCTACAAAATTGAGCGTAATGAAATGGAAAGAATGGTAACCATTCCGTTTGAAGGTGTGGGAATGCGCCCGAGTCGGTAGGGATGGATGGTCGAGAATAGCGCTGACGATTGCTCGTAGACCCATGTATCAGTGTTAACATGAAATATGTTAATAAGGAAGATCAGTGTGGCGTGCTACGATCCCATAACGCGCAGCCGATCTCGACTTTCTCTCTCTCTCTCTCTCTCTCTCTCTCTCTCTCTCTCTCTCTCTTTTCTCTCTTTGTGATGCTATTGTTTGTTCATTTATATCTTATCTCTGTATTTTACTGATCATTACCTTTTTATTTTGCGTATTTTGTTTTTCTATTTAAAGGAATTATTCATTTTTTCTACTGAAAAACTACTTTGGAAGTAGCAAGCGTTACTTTATTCTCATTTTACATCATTTTCCACCACTAAGTTAGCATGATTTATTATTAATTATAACAAAAAAAATCATCGCTGCCCTGTCATTTTTAGCGTAAAGAAGATTGAAGTTAACAATGAGAACAAAAGAGGCGACACGAAGCAGTTAAAGCCTTGATACTTTAAATTAATTTGAGAATGTATGTGTGCGTGTGTCGTCTACAGATGGTTTTGGAATTTCCCTCATACTTATATTTCTCCCCATAAGTCATGGTTAAGCCGCGCCCCCGTCTTCCATCTTTTTACTTTTGTGTTGTTTTTATTGGACCTGGGTTAGAAAATGCCTAAGCTTCCCCATTCCAATTTGTGGCTCTTCCCTTAAAAAGAATTAAAATAAACCAGGCAAATTTAGTGCTAAAGGTCACCTCACACAAACCGAAGATCTGAAATCGGGTGAAACGAATGAACGAACAAACGCAGACACTCATGAATTTTTCAGAATTAGACGAGGATGTTGGACGAGTACTGTGACCAATCAATATCCGCTTCTTTAGTCTATTTGAGTGACATTCAAAACGAAAAAAGTACATGCATAAACATCTGAAAGAGCACTATGCAAAATGCAAGGCACGAATAAGAAAAAATGCCGTGTTTATCTCTTGTTTTACGACTATTCATTCAGATAATTATTTATGTGTATACGCACATGTATAATATAGTATACAGTAATTTTCTAACAATTATTCGTTTTCCCATTACTACATTAATTACACTATATTAATTTATTTAATTGTTAAATTTTATATTTCCATTCATACTTCCTGTGTTTGCATAGTTTACATTTCTGTACGTATTTTCTAATTAATACATATATCTTTCTAAAAGGTACTCTGTCATATAATTGTTTCATAATTTAATCTTTTCTTCTCACACAAACAAACAACTTGGAATCAAGCGCCTGTGCTTTCCTTTCATTTGGAGAGCTGCATAAGGCAAACTATTCTCCATTTAATTTCTATTCATTTACAAGTCGATGCAGTAGCAGAGTAAATGAATGACAGAAACGATTTCACAAGTTTACAAACAAATGTATCAGTCGGAAAACATAAGGGCAGAGCGAAAGCAAACACTGGTAAGGATGTAGTCGATGGAAATTCATAGGAGCATGAACACTAAATCTTTGAATTATCCCAAAGGACACCAGTCCTCTTATTTATCTTGTTTTGTCTAATTTCTTCTTGATCTCTTGTCATCCAATTTATGGAAGAGAAGGTTATCTCCTTCCGGAATTGTAAAGCATTTTGGTGATCCTACTCTTAATGCTGATTTGCATGTAGTTTTTTCTACACTAAGGGTATGTTCTGTAATTGCCTTGAAGGCCTGTCTCTTTTCGCGAAAAAAATATTGGATATCTTCTGACATAATGTCTTTTTGTAGGACCTCGTGCATGTCCACAGTATTTTAATTTTTTGTGATTTTAGTGACCCACATTTTTCTCCTTACCAAACAAATAATGCATTTATCAAAAGGAATATGCAATGTAAGTCCATTGGTGTCGCTTTATGCCTGTAAATACATAAGCGCTCATGTAAGTATGTATGTAGCCTATGTATGTGTGTATGTATGTTAATTAACCCCCTATTGAAATTGCGGTTAAACCAGTTACTAAAATAATAGATAACTCTTACCCAGCCTGAAAAATGCCATACACTCTTTCCTGGGCTAATTCATATAAGAATGGGGTACGACTTTTTAATTTAGCATCAGACCTTCATTTGGTCTTTTCACCTTTAGTTAATAATAAAGTATTGCTATCTTCATTTCCTCAAATTGAGGACACCATCATATAACGCCTGCCAATTTATCTCACTTATATTTTGTATGTTTTGCCCTACTCTGCTCCCGAGGATAGAAGACGTTTCATTGTTTGTTACAAATTTGAATACTTTTATGCATGATGCTACTCATCTTAATGTCGTTTTTCTTTATATTATAATACAGGGAATTTAATTCCGTCGAGGTTTTAGGAAGTAACCAAATTACATAAGTTATTCTTGATAAGAGGAACATCATCTTAACTACAGGTAGTAAATAACTTGTTCTTTGAGAAATGAGATAAACTGTTTGTTGATTAATAGCTTTGGATTTTTAAAGATTTTCCTCAGTCTAGGAAACGAGTTTCTAGGTACATAGATATCATGTTGAATTCCCCATCACTTGTAAAGAAATTCTTTTCCAATGCTGCCAGCCCCGAAAACAACTTTCATAATCTGTCTGCCTCTCTCTCCCAAATATGTGCATGTATATATATATATATATATATATATATATATATATATATATATATATATATATATATATATATATATATATATATATATATTTATATATATTATATATGTGTGTGTGTACTAACGTGCGTTTATTTCAGTATATGTTTTACTAATTTG
>NC_089795.1:60071984-60104484 GCF_040412425.1 Macrobrachium rosenbergii
TTGAGAAGTGTAGAGAAATGTTAGCATAGGTAAGGGGATGAATAATTGTTTTGAGATGGTTCGGTTATGCAAAGAATGAAAGAGAATAGGCTGGTGAAGACCGTGCAATTCGAAATTCTTGGACGGAAGGAGGAGAGGAAGATATCCCTAACTTGGGTCATCACCGTATAGAACCAGAATTAGTAGCCCGGGAAAGGAAGGGACGTTATGGGCGCTTTCATTTAAAACCCTTAGTGCCTCTCTTGACCAAACCAGAAGACTGGATTCTTGGTAGTTAGCTGAATGTAACGGGTCATAAGTGACATGGTTCACTTATGAGATTAACACCCTTGGGAAAAATTGCCTGTATGGGGAAAAGGTGTGTAACTAAACGTGTATATATATATGTGTGTGTGTATGAACAAAGTTTCAGCCATGAAGGAAGTGAAACAATGGAAATGCTAAGTACTTTCGTCTTATTACCAAGACATGGTCACAGCAACTAAAGATATACAGAGACAAGGGCATATATATATGTTGGGTATAAGTCTTAAGGGAATACAAAAAGGTTGGGAGGTCACAGAATGGTCAACAGATTAAGATCGAAATCTACCAATTGGCAATCCCCTTTATTCTATGTTCAAACCTTTTTGGAACATATCTTTTATTACAAGGTCAAAAGAAAATAATCCTGGGCTTACATTAAGATTTTTCTCTCAGGTCAACCAAATCATAACAGATTCCAACACGTTCCTGGAAACAGTTTCATTACTTCGTAATATTACATTGTACTACGTCCAATTTATTCTGTGGGACTTTTCACTTAGATGCAAAAATAGATCATTATTAGTCTGACCTGTTCTTACTGAATATTTGTGTTGTTTTAATTTGGCATTTAATTTTTAACTGGTCTGACCTAAGTAAGATAAATCACAATCCATACAAGGAACTATGTATACAATATTGCTATCCTTTCAGGGGCTATTTTTTATAAGCATCTTTTTGATATTATTATATGTGAAGGATACATTTGTATTAAACAATTTTAAAAAAGGGTTTACAGCTTCAAATCCAATAAAATGTGGCATACAAAGGGTGTTTGAGGACACTTCCTTTTTCTTTTCAATTTTTCGTAAGATGTCTTTTTAGTTTTATTTTAACAAGTATCCATAATGTGGGTTGGATAGCATATATCTCTTTGTATTTTTTTTATGTTTTTGAATTCCTGATCTAAAATCTCAGGACTGACAATTCTCAAGGCTCGAAGAAACACTGGCAAAAACCCTGAAATTTTTATATTTATATGATGCCGTGAATAATAGTGTACACATGTCAAATTATTTGTCTTTTTCCTATAAATACTAAATTTACAATTAAAAGGTCCTCTTTTAATATAAAAAATAGCCCTCGAAAAGATAGCAATATTGTATACAAAGTGTCTTGTATGGACTGTGATTTATTTTACTTAGGTCAGACCATTAAAGAATTAAATACCAGATTAAAGCAACACAAATATTCAGTAAGAACAGGTCAGACGAATAAAGCTTTATTTTTGCATCCAAGTGAAAAGTCCCACAGAATAAACTGGATGAAAGCAATGTGATATTATGAAGCAAGAAACTATTTCCAGGAACTTGTTGGAATCTGTTATGATTTAGTTGACCTGGGAGAAAAATCTTAATGTAAGGCCAAGATTATTTCCTTTTTAGCTTGTAATAAAACATATGTTCCAGAAAGATTTGAAAGATAGAATAAAGAGGATTACCAATAGTTAGATTTCAATCTTAATCCGTTGACTGTTCTGTGACCTCCCAACCTTTTTGTATTCCTTTAGGACTTATACCCATGTGTATATGCCCTTGTCTCAACATATCTTTAGTTGTTGTGACCATGTCTTGGTAATAGGAAGAAAGTACTTAGCATTTCCGTTGTTTCACTTTCCTTCATGGCTGAAGCTTTGTTCATATAACCATCATGTTTTTACCTTTTGTGATTTAAAATGAAACATACCTGTATACACACACACACACACACACACACAAACATATATATATATATATATATATATATATATATATATATATATATATATATATATATATATATATATATATATATATACTACCTCTACACACACACACACACATACATATATATATATATATATAATATATATATATATATATATATATATATGTATTCGTGATTTAAAAAATACCAGCAGTAACATGCCATAGGAATTATATCTGTATATCAGTCTGTGAAAGAAAAATGAAAAACTTGATTAGAGCTAGTACTTTCGTCTTAATAACAAAATTGTCTGAAGTAGAACAGTTCAAGATAAGGCAAAGAGAATTTCAGAACTAGGCAATTGAAGGAGAGAAAGCAAATTGAAAAATGTAATCTGGGAGTGTGTAACCCAAGGTATTTAGAGGATGAATTTCCCAAATAGAGGATATTGCTGAAAATCTGTTAGCCAGTTTTTTTTTAGAAAATTATATGAAAAAATGAAGATAACCTCCAGTCAGAGAAAGATGAGCTCATAAATAACATGCTCAGCCTTCCTTTTCATGGATTTTTAAGTACTTTTATGTTCTGTTTGTTTTTTACAAATTAACATATAAGGTATTGTTTAAATATAACAGCACATTAAATATATACTTGATAAAAGTAGCCACATAAAATGCAATTTACCACGTTCAGAATATGATATTTTTATTTTAGGCCACTCTTCTTAGCCACACACACTATATATATATGTATATATATATATATATATATATATATATATATATATATATATATATATATATTATATTATATGTATATATATACATAAACCTTGAATTATCTCGTTTTCATAAAGCCAATTTGTTTGAGATCATCCAAAAACATGTCAGGTATAAAGTCCCCAGCTTGATGTGGTGGAAAGACGTGTAATTCATGTGGGAAAAATATTTTATAGTAGTCGGGATCTTTGAGGAAAAGAAAAGTCCAGGGATGTAGGATGCAGTCATGCCGATTGATAATAAATGATGTTTCGCTTCCTTATTTTGATGAAAGAGAAGGCAAGGGCCTAATTTCCTACATCAGTGTTGGTAAGGCAGGGCCTCTTAGCGAAGTGTACAATAAAGTTCCTTACGTAGAGGACCTCAGCATGTGAGGAAAGAAAATTTAAGTATATCTTAGTTTAACCAGACCACTGAGCTGATTAACAGCTCTCCTAGGGCTGGCCCGAAGGATTAGACTTATTTTACGTGGCTAGAACCAATTGGTTACCTAGCAACGGAACCTGCAACTTATTGTAGAATCGAGACACATTATAGCGAGAAATTAATTTCTATCACCAGAAATAAATTCCTCTTATTCTTCATTGGTCGGTCGGAGATTCGAGGAGATAGGTAGGACTTGTGGCAAGAGAAAAGATACTTAGGGAAAGAGGCAAAATTCAGGGAATTGGGTGAAAACTACCAAAAAGCAGAATGAACAGAAGAATTTCTACCTATATGGAATTATAAACAGGAGAATCAAGATCCACAAATTTAATTGTGTTGATATTACAGTACGCACAGAAACGTTGATATTACAGTACGCACAGAAACGAGAGTCTGAGTAGAGTTTAAAGTAAGAGATTTGAAAAGGATCAGGGGAAGTGTCACTAGTCATATGGATTTCTGAGTGGAGAAGGTTAGGGGAAGTTGAAACGAAGTAATGTTTTATAGATGGGAGGTTGGGTGCTATATCCCGAATAGCAGGAAGAGCACTAGGACAAGAAGTAACCTTACTATCCATTTCAGGGACACAGTATACGAGACACCTCCCGATAATTTTTGGTAATATAGAGCATTGTCAAATGGTGCTAGTTAAGGCGTTTACTCTTGACTTTTAAAGGCAAGGTCGCATGAATCAGCAGGACTAATCTACGCAATCGAAGGTCCACTATCCCCCATAGACAGGAAAGGGGGAGCGGAGATGGGGAGGCCAGGAAACGGGGTTGAGGGATGGATGAAGAGAGGAAGGGAGAGGGAGGGACGGGATGGGGATAAAGGACGTTCGAATGCATAGTTTGGCGATGCTTGGCAACACCATGTATGTCAAGAGTAAACACCTTAACTAAAACCATTTGTCAATGCACTACCTTACCAAAACTTGGCGGCGAGGTGTCTTGTACACTGTCAAAGTACCATTTCGATCAAATAATTAGTTTGAAAGATATTTGAGGAAAACGATGACTCGCGCTCCCTGAAATGGATAGTAGGTCTGGTGGGAGCCAGCAGGTCATGGTTAGTACCATTGCTGTTAGCAGATAAATCCACCGCCTTTCCATCGGCAAAGAAATAGCCCTTGTTGGAGATTTTATTCGTCCCACGACACCGGCACTGGTGGCTATATTTCTAGAACTCATAATAATATAATAGGGAAGCGAATTATGATGAAGGCGAAGTTGTGTGGTATTTTCTGTGTTAGCAGCCGTGAGAGGAAGAAGAGAAGAAGTAAAGAATATGCTATACTTTTAAGTGCACGTGTAGGTATAGGGAAGAACCGTACGTACAGAGGGATTCCACATCATCTATCTTCTCAGTCCAAGAATGGCCCTGCTTTTCTCTGGTGGTAGCACCTCACCTGCCAAACCACTGCCCCTTCCTAAGCACAGAGTTGTAACTTTTTGTTCTGTGAATCTGCAGTTCTTTTTATATTTATTCTTTCTTTTGAGGTCAACAAGCTAATATCATTGCTGTCAAAATTAGCTGTAAAGAATCTAAGAACACTTACATTGCTTGTATTAGTAAGAGTGTATCTGACAAGACACTTAAAAGCAGAATTTTGTTAAGGTAAATTGATGTAAGGAAAGATATTAAAGAGGAGTAATTTTATCGTCAGGCAATGATGACAACACTGACGCAGTGCAGTTGAGAGAAAAGACAGGTGGAGCTTCACTTTTATTTTTTCTTTTACTTTCCACCTTTCTTGTGCATTTGAATTTTTATTGTTTTTTATTGAGAGATCGTATTTTCGTTTTTAGTTGATAATATCTTTACAGTATAAGGTTATCATTATACCATGTAATGCCATTATTATAGAACCTTCCTCAATAGGCCGTCTCTCTCTCTCTCTCTATGTCGCTTTTATATATATATATATATATATATATATATATATATATATATATATATATATATATATATATAAAAATATATAAAATATATAATATATATATATATATATATATATATATATATATATATATATATATGTGTGTGTGTGTGTGTGTGTGTGTGTGTGTGTGCGCGCGCCTGTGTATACACATATATTCATGATAAACCTGTTCATATAAATACAATAACAGATATTGCAGTTGTTGTTCACGATATTAATACCAAATAGCTATTGATAGTAATATGACGAATAATCACTGCGTCGAGATGTATTTGACTCAAAATTTTACGAAGTATAACACGTTATAGACATCTAGAGCTCTTGCGAAGAATGCATGACCTTTAATACTCATTGGGACGTCAGTGATAAAATATTCAGTCTTTCTTGTCCTTCACACTTCGCTACGTACCTTTGACATGTGATAGAACGTTAGAATTTGTGGCTAAGCGTGAGACAAAGAGAAGGGTAACGGTATTCTGCTGGACTGCTTTAGAATGACCGAATTTTCTAACGTAAAGAGAGACATTACGAAATATCATGAAGAACTCAGGATAGTCTGATTAGTTTGAATCTTTCTTAGTAAATATGTGATCATGTTAAGACGAAAGGGTGAAGTACAAGGGGACATAATGGCGGTACACCCACTGGTTGTATGCAAGAAAACCACACTTTTATACGAACTAGGCTAGCTGTAAAAGATTCATTTTTAATATAATTAATTGATCGATAAGTTTATTCCTCTATTAACTTGTACTCACCGAAGGAATTAAAGCAAGTGTCACTTGCCAAGGTGGATTAAATCCATTCCAAATGCCAGTTACAAAACCAACTTATCTCTGTCAATTCAGTCAAATAAAATGTTTTGTTGAATGACATCGTCAGATTGGAGTCATAAGGACGCGATTAGGATCTTTTTGAGTATGAACTCAAGCTCAAGCTCATACCATTTGAACAGCAGTTTTACGATTTCAAAAAGTATCCTCGTTTTTAAGAACTGCAACTATTGGACAACTATTTGAAGTCTTTAGGAGGAATGACTATGGCAACTTATCAACAAATAACGGTAGCGAAAGGGGTTTCATATATTCTTATTTTTCGTCCACTAGTACAGTATAGTCATAGGCAATACTGGTCAGCCAACTGAAGGGACTTTATAGTAATCAGAGTTCGGTTTAGCACTATGAGAAGAAGAGGAGCTTGAGCCGGTAATCAAAGGATATGGCCTACTTTGTAAGCAGTTTAATATCTGCCATCACAGCAATCTACACATCGGTAATCAAAAAACAACAGTAACGTGAAGACAAAAACAGCAGTAAGACGCATAGGCCGTTAATGGTCAAGACACGTGACCACAACCATTATGTAAAACTCTACCTAACAAGTTTGTCTTGATGGATAAACTTACGAAGTGAACGGGAGCACCTGTATAAAGCGAGCTGAGGTGTATGGTGAAATAAGAAAAAAAAAGAGTATAAAATTTTGAAAAAAGTTATACGTACAGGAACCAATATTATACACGAAATTAAAAGTAATTGAAACTGCAAGTTAGTAAATTCAAGTGTCTAATTACTTGTATGGATTTTATAATTACTGGCACTGTGTACGAAAAAGTAATGCCATATATCCATATGTGTGTATATTTGTAATTAAGCACAGACGTGTACTATATATATATATATATATATATATATATATATATATATATATATATATATATATATATATATATATATATATATATATATATATATATATATATATATATATATATATATATATATATATAATATAATATATATATATTATATATTATATATCTACTATATATAAATATATATAGATAATATACATATATATGTGTGTGTGCACGCACCATATGCCTTACACCTTTTTCTCCATAGAAGGGGTTGGTGCTAGAAGGGTGTAGTCCCCTGCTTAATCAGCAAGTCTTGAACGATGAGATTGTTAGCTTCACATACCTTCTCTTGACCGAGCAGACAGTGGTAGGCTAGGAGAGATCTGCGAACGTAGCAAACAGGAGGTGAATGCTGTACCACTCAGTCATGACGCCCGCTTGGCTGTCGGTTAGTCACATCCGTTGCTTTAACACATAGGCCTATATAGTTGTGTGTTATTGCTGTGTGTGTATCTGTGTCTGAGTGTGACCATTTTTCTTGGGGACTAGGGCCAGTTTTACAGAGTTCAGTTGCTTAAAAACAGTGCCCTTTTTGCATAATTTTTTAATAACAGCTCCCTGTTTTTCAGATGTTTTTCTTTTTTTTGTATTTCTTTATTATTAGTGGAAACTCTTAAACTAAGAAAACTGACAATCCACGCTATTTTTTTTTACTAACTTAGGTAGCTGGTCCGTTTATAAAATCTAGATTTTTCATTTAGTAATTGCCGCGAGGGTTTATAAGGCGTGCTTTATTACATCCTATTTGTGTGGAATGAAGGTATGAGTTCAAAGCACGAATTTAGACTAGTTCAAATACCGGATCAATGAACCGTATATAATCATAATCAGCTTCGTCATCGCCTCCTTTGCCTCGCGGCGCAAAGGCCCCTCTGTGAAATTATGCCACCTGCGTCTTTCCTAAGCTCTGCCTTCCGCAAACCTCCATTCTTCTATAGCACCCCTTCTCATAGTTCTCATCCAAGTTGGCTTGGGCCTTCCAGCCCTCATGGTGCCCAGAGAAGCCTGCCTGCCGTGTGCGAAGAACATGTCCACTAGCCATCTCTATCTCCCTTTCATCATTGCCTCATATACACAAGGAACTTCCGTAATTTCTCGTATGATGATCGTTTCCAATGCTGTCTTTCCATCTGAATCCTAATATTCTTCTTAAAACTTTATTTTCAGATCGACAAGAAATCTTCTTTATGGTTTTTCATTGTCATCAAATTTCATATTATATATATATATATATATATATATATATATATATATATATATATATATATATATATATATAAGAGAACAGGATAGCCAGAAGACGTGGTAAAATTCAGACATTATTATTTCCAAAATTAACAGAGGCACAAGCCGAAGCTCAGGAATACGTTTTTACCATCATCAGGGTCACTTATCTATGGAATTACACCAAAAATAAAAAGAAACAGTGAAAACTATTCCGATTGACTAAATCTAAAAATATTAAAAAACAGTTATGTGGGGATGTACCAGCGCTGCAAGTGTGCATCGACTCTCATAGGGGTGTCAGCCACCGTACAAACAGCTTTAAGCAAAAAGAAAAATAGTGCCATTAGACACCATATCTTACCACCATCACATACAATACAGTGATTTTCAAATCTTGGACAAACAAAAAATAGCCATTCGCTTCCCTTTTTAAAGTCCTCCATATTAAACAACAATCACCAACACTCAATAAGCCAAACCACACTCTGTTCCATAGTTCATTTGCATAGTTTTGCTTTTTTTCTTTTTAGTTTTCTCACCATTTCACCCTCTTCCCATTTGCAGTCTTCTAACTCGCCCAGTTGTCATTTAACTGACGTGAACAGTAGGTTCTCAGTATTTTTGCACTACATTATCATTTTTTTATCATTTGAATATTCATTGTTTTTTTTTCTCTCTCTCTCTCTCTCAGTATCTATCTTCTCAGTGATTTTATTTGACGATTTCTGTTTGTTTTTGTTTTACTTATTATTAGATTGCTAGGTTTTATATTATTTTTTTACTTTATATTATTATGTATTTTAAAAAGTTTGTCAATTATATATAACTGTTTTAATACTTTTAGATTTAGTCAATCAGTATAGTTTTCTTACTGTTTATTTTTTTATTTTTTTGTAATTCCATAGATAAAGTGACCCTGATGATGGAAAAGTTACGTATTCCCAAAGCTCAGCTGTGCCTCTGTTAATTTCTAAGAAATAATAATGTCTAGAATTTTACCACGTCTTCTGGCTATCTGTTCCTCCTTAAATTGAAGTTTTCTAAAACGACAACACAACATGTGATTTTATATATATATATATATATATATATATATATATATATATATATATATATATATATATATAATGTATTGTGTGTGCATTTTTCTCTCCTCTCTATCAGTCAGTCAATCTTTCCAATGATCAGTTTCAGGTAGGGATATGAGATAGTGTAACGTTTCAGAATATCGTTAAAAATATCATTTGGTTGTACATCACATTACCTTTTCATTATATAATATTGGTTAACATTTTGCTATTTACTCGTTTGTTAACATGCAGGAGCAAGCATGGCGGAAGGTTGATACAGTATCTTGGGCGGGTGAATCAAGATAGCCTTCTCTATCAGAAGACAGTCTTGGCTCACTGTATGCAGTTTCGGTTCTAGTATAAGGTGTTCTACTTCGCAGAGAGTGCATTAATCGTATATTTCAATCTGTACACCAAGGCCTATGTCAGTAGCATGCTTTTTTTTTCATTATATTTTTTAAATATTGATTTCTTTGCAAAGTTGTCTTTATCAAATTCAGCCCTAATTCTCTGTACTAGTAAAAAGATTCCTTTGTGTATCGAAAAAGGTCAAAAAAAGGAAAGAATGCTTGCACTACTTTAGTTATCTGGATTATAACAATGGATGGCAGAGAGTTTAGATTTTCGATAGGGCATTATTATATGGTATTGTAGCTACAGAACTAATATCAATAATAACTACAACGTATGTGTGTAATCATAATATGCATTCTGTAAAGAATTATGTTAAAATACCTATCACTAGTGATTAATTTTTAATGCTCCGTTGAGACAGAGTTCTGGGTTTTCTCCAGTTGTTTTTGATTTAGAGTTATGTTAAGGATGACCAAAATTTGTTCTATCACGTGATTATGGCGGAGTGTACCATGATCTTTTCGTCTGAACTATTATTCTAAACTGGGTCTAGGTGCAGTGAGAACACCATTTCCGAGATTTAACGCGCGAGTAGTCCGTAAAGACTACCAAATCACTGGTTGGGGTCGGCAGGCGTTGTACAGTGATGCCACACTTGCCTTTCTTATTTTGCACTTGGTGTGGTTAAAACTTTGATCACAATACTTTTATAAATTTCATCATAAAGGCAAAAATTCAAACCAAGACACCAGTTGCTAATTACATTGTTATCGTCAACAGGATTGTGAATGACAAAATGAGTGACGCCAGTTTGTACCGTTATTCAGGTTCATTGCCTAACCTAAAGAAAAAAAAAAAAGCTGACGCTAAGTATACAGAGGAAGGTTAAAGCAAGGTTTGAATGCCAAGAAAAAGGAAAGAAAGACGGAAGACTTACAGGGTTGCAGAGATATTAGCGACCCTTACCACGACTGCATATGTTTATGAGGGCCACAGAAATGAAAACGTATTCCATCGTAGCTTTTAAGATCAACAAACTTCTGTTAATGCTATTAAACAAGGTACACTAGGGATTATTATTTTGCACTCCACCATCAGTTTAGCAGCAACTAATATGGAACATATTTTTTTGAGTTAGAGACTCATCTCTTCTCAATTTATTTCTACACTAGCTTCATTTCAGGATGTTTCCGTAAGCCTCTTTAGAGTGGATACGAAATACAATAGCCGGAAAGATGGAAGCTGTTCATGATTTATTATCCAGTCACGTGATCTGCCCTGACAGTGATACCAATTAAAAATTTTTACTCATACCTATCTTTGACATTTTTTAATGGACGCATTAGATAGACGTATTTTAAGAGCAGAAAATGATAAAGGCAATGACAGTTATGTACCTAACCTCGTGACCTCGCATGACTGTGCTGCCAGTTCAGACTGTTACTCTGTGACTCTGTAGTTTTTAATTTGCAGCAGTGGCGTCAGCATATTCAGAAAGTGAAACATCAAGTGTAATCGCGAAAGGAATTAAATGCTTAATAAACGTGTATAATATCTTATTTGAAGCACAGTCAAGAGCATCTGCAAAAGGTCAAATGACGTAATACGTTGCCATAGCAACTTGTTAAGAGACTCCAGTTCGAATTCAAGGGAAATGCATATTCTTGACTTCTTTGCAGATTTGACAAATACTTTTCTTCCATGGTGTCGATGGCCGCTCAGCTGCTTATTAAGTTTACGATTAAGGTTAATTAGCCTTTCAACATTCGGTTCAGTTATAGTTCCGAAATAGTGAAATAGATAGATAAATAGTTTCACTGATGGAGAATTAAACTTCGTATGGTTCATATGCATCTTCGCATGTTTAACAGGACAACAACACCCTTTTCCCTCTATGAGAATAATGGCAGTGCTGTTTAGTTCCAGGTAGTTAAAAACAGTGGATCACATTTCAAATTCAAAAAACTAATCATCCGACAGCGACCGGACGACCCTGTCTTAAGTCGAGCACTGTACAAGGGATTAGTTACAGAATCAAAAACTATATTGTTTTCTAACACAATTAAAGGACTTATCATGACATTTATATTAGTGATTGTTGAAATATATAAATCAATCTTTTGGTACCCAAGGGCTGATTTATATGGAAAGATGGTGGTAGGATTACGAGGATATTATAAGTAATTTTCATGCGTATATTAGATAAAATATTTGAGATAAAATGTGTGTGTGTGTGTTAGTGTGTGTGTGTGTGTGTGTGTGTGTGTGTGTGTGTGTGTGTGTGTGTGTGTGTGTGTGTAAGGGTAAGAGACAGAGAGAAAAGTTTACTTTTTGTATTGACTAAGGACAAGATTTCCTTGAGCACGTAATTTCAACTCATATAAGAATTATCCATATATATATTATATATTAAATATATATATATATAATATATATATATATATATATATATATATATATATATATATATATATATATATACATACATATACATACATATATATATATACACGTATATATATACAAATATATATATACACATATACATATACGCACACACACACACACACACACACACATATATATATATATATATATATATATATATATATATATATATATATATATATATATATACATGGATAATTCTTATATGAGCTGAACTTATGTGCTCAAGAAAATATTGTTTTTGTCCATACAAACAGTAAACCACTAGTATATATATATATTATGAGATGTAATTTTTTTTTTTTTGGCAGAAATTAAAGAACGTCGTTAACAGCTTTTGCTAGATACAGTTTCATCGAGTGAATGAACCTAAGAAGCTCAAAACACCCTACAGAATGTACCGTTGTATGTGGCCGGTAAATAAAGAAAAGACGAAAACACTGCGCTATAAACGCTGTTGTATATATAGGTGAAAGTGTTTGAAAACTGAAATGTTGCTGGGAAAAAACAAGTAATTGGCTGGTTGCGTGACTAATACTTTGGTTCGAGGCAGTGGAGAGAGAGAAAGAGAGAGAGAGAGAGAGAGAGAGAGAGAGAGAGAGAGAGAGAGAGAGAGAGAGAGAGAGAGAACGGTCACTTAATAACGCACCAGTGTTCCTGTGTTTCTGAAAGCTTATGCTGGTATTTTCAGGCCTTTTTGATTATCAAAGCCGACAAGTTACATACTGACTATAAAAGCATACAATAAAGTTCTAGTATTGCACTATCTCTAGTGAAGTAATTGTTATAAAGAAATGCATTGATTGCTAAGTTCTGTGAAAGGTGGGATTTGTCGGATTTCTCTACAATAAGTAATATAACCCAACTTACTTGTATTAGGAATGTCTAAGTAATTTTTATAACTATACTGTTAAAATTTTATCTGAAAATTCCAGGCAACTGCAAACCAAAATTTCATGTAGACTAACATGAATCATATCAACACTGCACATCAAAGACTAGCTTGTAAAAATCGTGCAGGCCAGTAAGAAGGGGAAACAGTGGAAATGGGAACAGAAACTTTAGGACTGTGAATATATGGTCTGCGGGAGTTGATTTTAAATTTTAGATTACCCAGCTGTATTATACTAAGGAAGACAGATGTAAAAAAAACTATCCTAAAAATGCCAGAGGTGTCTTAAAACCCTGGAACTTTTGACATTTTTCAAAAGCGGTATAAAGAAACGACATATTCTTTGAAAGAATGAAGGAAAATTTTCAAAATTTCCTTCCCAGAAAAAACTGTAGCCGGTGAAATATATCTAGGATAAAAAATAAGTTCATTTCTTATGTTTAACAACGAAAAGGGATTCAGTCGAATTGCTCGTTTTAATATTGAAACGAATGGCAGCATCAGCCGACTTGATTTTATACAGCCTTTTCAATTCTGCCTTTTACTTTCTTTTCGTTAATGTTAATATCTGATAAAATTTGGCCGACGTTCATAAAATGGATAAGGGAAAGGCAATAGTTAAAATGGATAAGGGAAAAGCAATAGTTGTGGATTTTGTCACGTTGTTATTAGTATACTGTGCACTCGTGTGAAAGATGAACACGGAGGGTGCCTCCGTAAATTTTACCGCAGGAGGCAAATGGTGACTAAAACCTCGAAGTCGTTCTCAGGTGGTAGAGAATCTTCGTAGGGGTTTCCTAAGGGCGTCGACGTTTCAGCCGTCTCAAGCTACCTTCTGGACGGCGTTGGTTGGTCCTGAGTCCTGAATAGAATGGGTTGTTATTTTTTATTCAGCTGGTGTTGTGATAGCAAGGGCCCTTGCTCATAGAACAGCCTGTCAGTCATTCTTTTTTTTTATGATATGATAGTGAATGGTAGAACTGAATGGGCTTATCTGTCGGTATACAAAGTGTCCCAGGTCACTGTTGGGAAAGGAGCCGAATTTGTGATTGATTGTTGGGGAGTAATACCCTTGAGCAAAGCCGGCAAGTATTCCCTTCTATGAGGTTGCAAAGTTCCGCGCTCATCCTCTTTATATATTGTGTGAAACATAACCTTGTAAAAGACTGATGTACTCTAGGGCGGCGGGTCTTTGTTCCTTCAGTAGAAGAGCTCTCTCATTACTTTCTTTGGAAAGACATGCACAAGGAATTAGAGCACGTTGCCCAGGTCTTAGTTAACAGTGGCATACCAACCATGAAGTCGCCAAGTGTATTCGTAGGTACTAGCAGGAACCCAGCCCTGCTGCCCTAGAAGACATCACACTCTTCTATAAGGATGTGTTTCACACAAAACATAAAGAGGACGAAGAAGCCCTTCACAGCATCATAAAATGGAATGTCGGCCATGTGGATCTGGAGAACAAGAGTAATTTACAGTAATGGCAAATGAACCAGCAGTCTGATTATTAAAAACAACATGGCCCTTCAGCGCAGGACCCTCTGAAAAGAAACAACATGGTCTACCAGTAGAGATGACCAGTCCAAGAATGCATCGGCATTTACATCAGTATGACCACAAAGAGATTTTTCAGGAGGATCTCCTGCCATGTTCAAGAACACGCTATACATAATCATGCTAAGAATGCTCAGAATATGGAAATAAAAAGACGTGATATATATTACTCACATGGAGATCATCAACAGTATAAGAGATCATCGCCCGCTTTCACCTCTTGGAGGCTTTACACACTGGAAAGGAAAGGCCCAGGCTTAATACTCACATGAAAATTTCTTCTTCCTGAGGGTGGCATGTACAATGCCACCTGCTGGCAGCCCTGAGCTGAGCGAGTGCACCATCAGGACCCTTGATCCAAAGTGAGCGGCCCTCCAGTACAGTCACCCTCACTGTCTCCAACGTTCGCAAGTGGAAATGGGTGCTACCACCAGTGCCTGGGAGAAGGTTCCACTGAGTGGCACTGATCCCCAAGCAGCCTATCAAAATTCAGCTACTCTCCCACCAGCTGTCTGGGGCCCTTTATATACTGACTGATGATCCCATTCTATCCAGGTCCAACCCACCCTATCCAGAAGATAGCCGACGAGATGGCTGCAACGTCGGCGCCCGTAGGAAACCCCTGTGAAGATTCCCTGTCGCCTGAGAACAACTGCGAGATTTTAGATACTGTAGGACTCTCTCCTGAAAATCTACGGAAACTCCTCGACGTATTTAACTTCTGCTTTAGGGTTTACGAACGAAAAAAAAAAAAACTGAATCCAGAAATCCTGCCTTTTCTTGAACCACATTATGAACATCGGCCAACTTTTTGGTAGATTTCAGCATCGAAGAGAGTAGTAAGAACCCAAAAGACTGTATAAAAGTAGTTAAACTGATACTGCCATTCTTTTCAACAGAATGATAATGATCATATTAATAATAGCAATGGTAATATTACAGTGATGACAGATGAACGTATTTCAATTAAAATGACTAGTTTTCCAGTTATAATTGTTACCAGTTCCACCATTATTATGAAAAAATCATATTTATTATTTTTGTGATACCCTAAAAATTACATGAACTGGACAAGTAGATTTAGAAAGACATATCGGAGAGATATATATGAATTAATAATTTCCACTCACTCTGGGATATAGATTGTGCTCGTGGGATAAGAAATTCAGATAACCAAAATGTCTCCTTTTTTATGATTATACATCTTCAAGGTTTGAGTATTAGCTATCTGTTGGGCAGACTGTATAAATTCGTGGAAAATTGTTCTTTCATGTTCTGGTTTATCCTCGCCAGTGGGGTATGGGAGCGATAAAACTTTCTCACAGAGAGAGAGAGAGAGAGAGAGAGAGAGAGAGAGAGAGAGAGAGAGAGAGAGAGAGAGAGAGAGAGAGAGAGGTTCATTGATCATGTTTTAGGCTAACTAACCTACTTTCCGTGTACAAGGCACCTTGTGATACTAGATAGCATACACTCATTAGAAAACTAGGCCTAACTAACAAAACAGCTGTGTGAGTTAATATTTGCCTTCCTTTGAGTTTGAGACATTTCTGTCAGTTTAACATAAATTGAACCATAAATATTGATCAAATAAAAATTACCGCTGAAACAGCTATAATATTTGATAACTACTGTATTTGTGGAAACACATACCTTCCAAATGGGCTTTAGTAGAGTCGAAATCACTATTTCGCCTAACAGCCAAATGGATAGGTCTCTGTTTCCTATGCATCAAACCCAAAAGGTGTATAGGTCCGAATCCTGGCCAGAGCAGACAAGCTTATCATATATTATTTCCTTTGGTCGTACGTTATTCCCAAGGTAAAGAGCATACGATATTAAGGGGTATTTATGGATTAACATATGTTAATAAAAAAAAGAAGTGTACCTGTGTGTAAGTGATAGCACTATAATTAACAGCCAAATCTAACAATCTTAGCAATAAGCTATAATGGTGAAAGTGTGTTGATTGCGACTCATTTCAGAGATCCGAATTCGACAACTGAATCTGTATCAGTTCATATTTCTTTTGATAAGCTAATGGACAATTCTCTGTATCCTCCTCTTTACCAGACCCAGAGGGAATATGTTCGAATCCTGACCTGGGCAGATGCAGTTATCTCATTTAACTACCTCTTTTGAGTAACTTATTGCCTTGTAGCGAAGGCGTGAGTAAGAGTCAGCGTCTACATACTCATTTATTCAGACAACAGACAGACAGGTCAATAACTCTTGCGAGCGGAAATGTAGCTCCTGGCACCAGGCGAACGAAAACAGAGGTCACCACACAATCATTTGTGTTTGTAGACAGATGAATATATACATATAAATTGATATACTAGGTATGACTGAAGCTATGGTACGTATGGCTGAAATGCTGACATTGTAATGCGTATGGTGACAGTAACACATGTGATCTGACAATAATATGAAAGAAGATATGTGTATGTATATATAAAAGATACGGGACGTATGCTGGTTTCTTGTGTGCTCACGTTTGCACGCGGGGATGTTGTGAGGAGGTTTGCGAGCCAGGTGAGATGACGGTGTGTTGGGCATGCATGGGACCCTACGGCCTAAATAAAGTGAATTCAATATTAAGGCCTATTTGTGGCTTTATATATTTGTGATTATAAAAAAATTCATGTCAACAAGTGACAAATATATATATATCTATATATATATATATATATATATATATATATATATATATATATATATATATATATATATATATATATATATCACTCTGACTCGTGATTAATGTCTCACTTTACTGTAACGAAATGCAAACGTGGGTATCCCGGCGGGTTTCGGCTATATTTCTAAGCATTTATCGGAAGCCTGATACATTTGTAATAAATTTCTACCACTGTTACAGTCTTTTGATAATAGCTTTAAGATAAGCCTGAAACCGGTCAAGATCTACACCGTGTTTGTTAATTTCTGTTATATACTGTATATATGTATACACTGTATGTATATATATATATATATATATATATAATATATATATATATATATATATATATATATATATATATATATATATATATATATATATATATATATATATATATATATATATATATAGGTCATGGAATATCAGAAGGTATATATATATATATATATATATATATATATATATATATATATATATATATATATATATATATATATATATATATATATATATATATATATATGTGTGTGTGTGTGTGTGTGTGTGTGTGTGTGTACTGAGATCTATAAATAGCAGCATTACACTGTGAGAGAATGTATCTACTCAGCAATACTGAAAAGCGAGGCGCCTGCTCCAGCCGCACCGTACTTTGCATGACCTGGTTGGACAGGTAACGAATATCGGGTAAACGGGTCCGGCTGAGTTGTCATGTTGTGATTAATGTCGCCTCGTTTATCCCTAGGGGATGGGGAGGACCTGAGATGGGGCCAGGACTTAAGTGTCTTCTGTTATCCTGGAGGTATTATGAATATATGGATGAGGTTGTGTAGCGGTCGAGAAGGGGAAGGAAGGGTAAGGAGAAAGGAGAAGCGTTGAAATGCACGAGAGATATAGTGAAATTAAGAGAAAAGTAAGGAAGAGGACATTTTGTGGTGTGTTTACATTTCTTATAAGGAAGTTTAGTAATGGGAATGTTATGGATGCCTTGTAGGGAAGAATAAAAGTGAAATGAAGAGAAATAACATTTGGATAGCCCTCCTATCCGCTAAAGTCATTCTTTGAATTGTTATTCAAGCTAAATGACATGAAATTTAGCCAGGAGGAATAATTTGCCATTAGCATGCTCATTGTCCATCCTTTATAATAGTGAACTTCTTTCCCAATGTCTGTCACCCTGAATCACATTTGTAGCCATTAAAATGCTCACTGTCTGTCCTCTATGATAGTGAAACTCTTTCCCAATATCTGTCACCTGGATCACATTTGTTTTTTCGCCTTAGGGACATTACAAAATCGCGGACATTCACACAGTAGTCTGCTGGGGCAATAAGGAACTAGGTTTTTTTTTTATTATTAAAAAGGTAAAGCAAATAGTATGGGAGAAGAAATTGTAATGTCTTACAGCCCAACATTTAGCATGAATGCAGCTTAAAGTGAAGAAATATATGTTTGTCCTTCTTGTACGCTCTGATAATTTTGAGAAGTTGGTTTTCAAACGCCATGAATCTAGACACTGGATAGAAATTATGCAGCTGTGATCCCCCTTTCAGATCTTTCATATTTTACTTAAGGTTACCTTGACGAAGGCCGTGAGTTCACTCTTGACCAAATTGTTTTTCATGTTACCTTTTAGTTGACTGGTAATTCAAAACTTTGACAGTATACAGGTATGTATATAGGTATGTTCGTTCATATTACGTGCCTGATGTCATTCATAGTTTTTAAATGTAAGGTAACGGTTTATAGTTGTTGATGAGGATTTTTTTTACTAAAATTCATCTAGTTTACTTGAAATTTGGTGATTAATTTTTTTACGTTTGATATGGGAGCTCGCCTTGAAATTGTCCCTTGATGAAAAATGAGTTGCTCACAATCCCGAAGACATGCAAGCCGGAATATTGGGTTTGTGTTCTGCGAGGAAAAGTATTTAGTGCTGATAAAGCAAAAACCTTCTAGATCAGCCGAACTCACAGTACACATCAATTGCTTAATTCACAGTGCAGTATAATCACTGTTTATAATTCACAGCATTTGATAACAGTTCGACTTCTTACGAAATCTGATGGTATTTGGAAAACAGATTTATGCCTGATGCTGTTACAGAACAATGATTCATGAGGCTTCTTGTTCCACAGGTTTTTCTTCCCTGTTGGCATTTTGTTCTTGTTAACCATCCGCAGTATTCCGAGTGTAACACTTTCGGACGAAATTGTTTGAAGTGGTGCTTTTCTTTCACCTATTATAGGATGATTACTTTTTTGACCAGCTTACACTAACCTTTACTTGATCAGCCATTCTAACAGTTCTAAAAATGTTGATGATACTGATATCTAAAGGTTATAATGACGCCATGCTTTGACACAAGATTATCTGTTTTTGTTACATTTGTTCATCATGCAGTTCTGGTCTATTTTCTGCTTTTATTTTTACCCGGATGATTCGTTTTTCTGTTTTATTTTAAGCATGAACAGCCGCCTTTTTCCCATCGCAGGGATGGTTGCAATAGGTGGTACCTCTTCTTTTCTAAACACACGGTATACAAAACATATGAGATTACAAAGCCCCAGTCAACTGCTTTGGTGACTGCTGATCGAGATAAGCAGGTTATTATTATTATTATTATTATTATTATTATTATTATTATTATTATTATTATTATTATTATTATTATTAAACAGGAAGAAGACCAACAATATCAACAGCAATAATACTGATCATTTTGCAAAATTATTGCATTGCAATAAACCTCGATTTAAGTGAAAGCTGCGATCTTTTCCTAGCTATGATGAAAACATGAGAGATACGTTTTCTTTCCTGTACTCAGAATATTACTGAATTGTTTCATTACAGATAAGACTAAAATTCTGTGCCTTACAGCTGATGATGGAAACATTAATTTCCAGAATTAATATAAGAGTGGTCTTTCACGTGCATTTACAGAGGAACTTGAGTCTGAATTGCATAAAAATGTTTAATATTTAGTAACTTTGCAATGTTAAATGTTAAACACAGTTGCGATAATGAAGATAACAGCCAAGTATACAGTGGCATTGGTGGTTGATGAAGAAAATGAAAAAGCAAGATTAAAGGGATGCCAGCGATAAAGTATTAGGAAGAAAAAGGAGACTTAACGTTAACAATGAAGATAAAGAACTACAATAATTATACTGTTATCGATGATAGTGATCAAGATGTCGTCAAAATAATTATAATGAAAAAGTAATTAGGACATTGTGGTAGTGGTAGTAGCAATCACTTTTAAATGAATAAGAGCACGGTAACAGCTACCTATCCTATTACGTCCATGAATAAACTAAAGTACTTATAGGGTATGATAACGTCCACTTCCGAGAGGAATCACGTTTGATTTGATTCTCTTTTGACTTCTGAGACATTTGGCCGTCTTCTCATCTCGGATTCATCAAGTGTATTATAACCGTGATCACTAGATCATACGTAATCGTCACATGAATTATATTTCTGGAATTTTATCTCTCTATTGTTTCTCTTTGTGGCAATTTAGGTTTTATTTCTTTTCTTTCTCTTCCTCTTCTTCTATGTTGTTGTGCACAGCAAATAACAAATTTAAAGTAAAAAAAAGAATGCTTTCAAGGCCGTTCATGGCATTTATAGTAGCATAAACATCTTTAGAGGAAAAGTCCTTTAAGGGCATTGTGTTGTAAAGCTGTGGGGATCAGCAGTATGGATTGTTTTCTTTTGCTGTTACGTATTTGTAGTATCATTGCATCTGGGTTTCCGGTTGTTACATTTACAAACTTTTTAAATATAAACTGTTTCTGAGTATTAAACTAAACATATTGAATCCATAAACTCTTCTCTTGATTGTTTTTATCCCATCACTCCATAAGCATTTAATTATTCTCAAATTGTTTTAAATTATATATATATATATATATATATATATATATATATAACCTATATATATATATATATATATATGTACTCTATACAGTATATATATTATTAATATGTATATGTATTTATGTATGTATATATATATGTATATATTGTGTATATATACATATGTATACTGTATATATATATATATATATATGTATATAAATAAACATATATGTATATATATGGCCTTTATTACCTTAGCTCGTAGACATTTGGTTTATCCATGCTTCTATTATAGAAACGGGATGATTGGAGTTGAGATCTTCACCTTATGCAGCGTAATAGTCCATAACCATAAAGGCTATATTTAAAGATGGAAGAAAAATACTGCTTTCTAGAATTATGTCCCTAGGTATGTTCAAGAGTTCTTTCTAATAGCACCTGTGCAAGTAACACTTTTCCCGATAGCCGCTTATGAATATTGTTTTTGGATTTTAGTCAAGCTCCTGTAAAAGTACAATGATTTATTTTTTCTCTTTTCGTTATTTGTTTATTTACTCATTCTGGTATCTCATTATGAAACACATTATGGTTTCATAGTTTTAGCAGTTCGTGTTATATTTCATTCTTTTCCTTTTGGATACACTAATAATAATTTTTTATTTACTGCTTGATTGTTTATTAAGAGGTATAATCATATCAGGTTGTTAGTGATAAAAGTTTCGAAAGATTTCCTAATTTTGACGAAATTAAAAAAAAAAAAAACACCTAAATCTGTCAGTTTCTTATTTGTAGATTCTACCCGTAGCAAAGCGCCAAACACGAGAAAAAAGTCAATGGTTAGAACCGATTTCTTTCTTCCATAGAAATTCTTCTCCTGAAAATAAAACATGCTGGAAGTAAACACATAAATAAATCGCACTCTTGAAACATATATTAGGAAGGGGCAACCCTAACCGCAGAGCCATATATTTCACAATTAGATACGAATTAGGCGAAATAGATTGACCGAAAAATATGAAAAACTGCTTTTCGTTTCGGTCGGTCGCAGGTGCCGTCTTCCCAATCACATTACCTCGATCTCCCATTTTTTTCTTTTTTCTTCTTTCATTTCCTCCTTTTTTCTTTTCTTAAGATTTTAGTCCACACTTCAAATAATTCGAATGTAATTCGGCGGAGTTTGCTTGCTGCTTGTGATTTCTGTGGATGATGTTTCAACTATGTGTTACCTCGGTTGAAAATAAACACAGTTGTAATCACAGGTGGATGCGAATGGACCTTTTTTTGAATATTTTATTTACTCTGCTTTGATTATTATTTTTAGGTTATGCCCACTTGTTTCAATGAACGTTTTTAAGGTACAGGAACATGTTATGATCATGACCTTTCAACCAATAAGGTTTCAAGTGTTCGAAACATAACTAGAAAATCTTGTATATGAGGCTGTTTTTTAGAAAAAAAGTTCTGCTTAAAAGTGCGCCTTCATAAAGCTTGCGTAGCAGCTATTTCGGTCGTTCATTCCCTTATAAATCATTTAAGGTTGTTTATTTCTCCGTGTTCAGCATTAGGTTTCCTACTATTGAAAACCATAAGCGTTCAACAAAGAGAGTGCATATATGAAAATGTCGCATCATTTACCGTACAGATCGATAGGCGTGGCAAAGATTTTGTAAAAATAGATTTTTCATATTTCATAGATTATTTAATAAGCCAGACAAGAAGGGCACTTCAGATCGCTTTATTCATTGAGGGAATTTGTTTATAAAGTTTTTTTTATTAACGTTAACAGTTATACCGCTCATGTAAGTTACAGTTCGTCATTTTTGAACACCTTTTTCAATGTTGTTGAAGAACATATAACTTTGAGAGCTGGGTTTTTTATATTTGCTCAGATTACTGATTCATTATCGTTACAGTATGAATTATTGATTCATTATCATTACTGTATAAATTGTTTATTCAGGATCATACTGTTCATAATTTCTAAGCCAGCTGTAGCTTGTGGCTCTATACGTGACTGCTAGGGTATGGACGTTGCAGGGAGTAGCGAACGTCTTGTCTGTCCATTTCATTATTTCATGTCTGTACAGTATTCACCCATGAGGCTGTCATATGTTAATGTTAGACAATTTCATTTCAAAATTTTATCGTATCGAGAAAACGAAATGTAAACCTCTCTAAAAGGAACTTAATACAAATTATGAAAAACAGAATATATTCGTGTCCTTTGCTCAGGGCTAAATATTTTCTCTTCTTTCATATCCCCATCCCTCCTACTTAGATGAAATCAACGAATTATTTCTAAAAAAAAATTGTCAGGCCTATTGGATCTCATCAACAGGTCAAAGTGAGCACAACATTTCAGGGACTGAGAGAGGATTACTGAAAATCCCAAATTACTGAAAATCCCCAGATTGAAAGAAGGTAAAGCATCAGTGGCTAGAAGATATAAAACATACGGTCACCGAACTGCAGATGATAGCAGGCGCTATCGTAACCTAAGAACAGTACTTTGTAAGTGTTCATCTGTAAAAAAGAAAAAAGTGTATAAAACAAGAAGAAAATAGAGACAAAAATATCTCGTTTTGCGTCTCTTTCTCCTGTTATCACCTACTGCGTAGAAGTTCGTCAACGTTTTTTATCATTGATGATGATAATAATAATAATAATAATAATAATAATAATAATAATAATAATAATAAATGAAGTCAGGGACTCTGCCCATATCGTGCAAGACTCAGTAGAAACCAGTTTTTACTTAAGTTGGTATCACGCTCCCGTATGGAAGATAAAATCATCAGTGAAGAAATTAAAAAAGAGACAAAAGTGAGAGATTATGAACTGGAAGGAGCAACTCGAGAACTTAGGAGTTTGGTAGAAAATGCGATTGCAGTAGTGATGTATATTGAAAGAAGAATCCATTTTCATCGATATTAAAATCAATAACAGAAGCCTTATTCGCCTTTCATCTGTTCTGGCAATAAATTTCCAATAAGTCTCTCTTTCTCGCTCTCGCTCAGTGTATCAATTTTTTTCTATTTTTCCTATTTCAAAGCGAGCAAACAAAAACCTCATTCTTTATTCTCTCTTATACGTACTCACCTGCCCTTACTGCCGCCGAAAAGTGGCGCAATGATTATGGCACATTAAATCATTCTTTGGTGATGATGGTATATCTAGTGCTTAAATCATTAATCACAAAAGTTTTTTTTAAACATATACCATAAGAAAGACGAAAAAAGTTTTAATGAAAATGGAGACTCTCTGGAAATGTCGGACAATTCTTTCTTGCTGCTTACCCCATGAAATCGCGGCCGCGTGTGTCACTAACCTTCAAACGTTTGACAGTGATTTTTGTACACATATTTCGTTTGACGTATGCTTAGTGTTATAAATTCTCAGTATATACTCAAAAGATTTAGTTGTGAAATAAAGAAATGCTTTTAGCTGCTGATTATTCGTCCATTTCATTCACTGAAGTGTTACCAGTTTTAGCTCTGACTGGTATATGGGACGTATACTTATCCGAGGATTGTGAAGCAATTACCAAAAAAGAAACACTTCAATTTATCACACTTTATAAGCCATAAAAATCTAATTTTCTTTTTAATACTACAAGATCAGAATATTTTTTTCAAAAAATTTATGTAAGAAATTGATAGTAACTATCTATACTAAACTAACGAGTTTTTGTTAGAACAAGTGTTCAATCAATTGCCTACAATAGAGGAAGGCAGCATCTGCATAAATAACGAAAACATTAACCGGTTACCCTTATAGTTGAGAAATAGAGAGATGACCACGTATGGAGATCATTATCCCTTCAGTGATTCTGTATATTTAATAGTAACCACAATGAATATTTACTGAGATTTCAAATCTGCTTTTTTTACGTAACGCATGGCACCAAATCAATAAATTGACAGAGAGTGGACATAATCCTGCATACGTTCATAATTATGGTCGATGACGTCATCAACCATAGTAAAGAAATTTTTTTTCTAATTACTTATATTGCTTTTTGTCTTTTGTTATTTTGTATTTATTCCACGAAAATTAATTTCATATATACATATACGTATACAAATATATATAATATATGTATGTGCATATATATATATATATATATATGTATATGTATATATATATATATATATATATATATATATATTATATATATATATATATATATATATATATATATATATATATATATATATATATATATATATATTCATTTCTCGAGGCTAGGACTTCTGGTATGTGGAAGCATGCTTGACTAAAGTTATAACCTCTGAATAATAATAATAATAATAATAATAATAATAATAATAATAATAATAATAATAATAATAATAATAATAATACACAGACTAAAGAACTGGCCAGCAACGAAACTTAGCAATGGCTACAGAGGGGAGAACTCAAGAAGGAAAAAGAAAGAATGCTAACAGCGGCACAAGATCAGGCCCTAAGAACCAGATATGTCCAAAGAACAGTAGATGGTTGAAATAACTTCTCACCCATAAGCGGGAAGTGCAATATGAAAGACGAGACCATATCCCACATAGCAAGTGAATGTCCGGCGCTTGCAGAACCAGAACAAAAAGAGGCATGATTCAGTAGCAGAAGCCCTCCACTGGAGCCTGTACAAGAAACGCCAGCTAGCTTGCAGTAATAATTGGTACGAACACAACCTGAAGGAGTGATCGAAAATGATCAGGCAAAGACCCACTGGGAATATGGTATCAGAACAGATATGGTGATGCGTGCCAATAGACCAGATTTGACGCTAATTGACAAAATCAAGAAGAAAATGTCACTCATTGATGTCGGAGTACCATAGGGCACCAGAGTAGTTGAGAAAGAAAGAGAAAAATTGATAAGTGTCAAGACCTGAAAATAGAAATAAGAGGGATATTGGATATGCCAGTGTAAATTATACCCATAATCATAGGAACACTAGGCACGATCCCAAGATCCCTGAAAAGGAACCTGGAAAAGCTAGATGCCGAAGTAGCTCCAGGAGTCATACAGAAGAGCGTGCTAATGGTAACAGCGCAGATAGTGAGAAAAGTGATGGATTCCCAAGGAGGCAGGATGCAACCCGGAGCCCCACACTATAATACCACCCAGTCGAATAGGATGACTGAGATAAAAAAAAAACAATAATAGTATAGTAATAATAATGTTTGGGAACAAAAATTACATGTACTTGATCATTTATGAAATTATTACCCTCAATGTAAATATGAGGGTAAGGAGAGCCAGTTACAGAAAATTGTATTTTTCTTATCTTTACACACAATAGTGATGCATATACAATTTTGCTTATCTGTTTGAAAATCAAAAATAATCTAATTTTCAATAAATGAATCATATGAGAGAGAGTACTAGACAGTTTATGGAGACTAGAAGAGATGTGGATTCAGGAATGACACATATTAAGAGTGAAGAAGTTATTTGACAAGAAAATTGCTGGTAGAAAAACAAACTCTTATAGTTACCAATTATCAGTCTAAAAAAGTTGTCATGTCATATTTTTCTCTTTTCTAAGAACAATAGTGATATACGCTTTCCCTTGTTTCTTTTGAAAAATGAACTTATGAAATTTTTCAATGACAACAGCTGATGAAATTTTTCAGTGGCAACACCTGATGAAATCTTTCAATGACAGCAGCTGACAAAACGGTAAAAAATAAGTCAGGGTCTTAAAGGACAGAAAACATTTAAACATATGAGGAGATTGGTAGAGAATTGGATGCATAGTAGTGTACTGAAGGAACTGGGAATAAAGCATCCTTTGTCCTCTAGGCGTGGTGGAACCAGTCTTTCAAAAGCGTGCTGAAGAAATTTTCCTAGAAAGTAGTTTTGGTTTGAGATGACGTAGTCAGTTACCCAGTAATTGTAATTCTTGAATCTCCCAGAGAATCCCGAATTTTTTTCCCATCTTGAGATGATTTATGGCAGGATACTAACTGATGAGCGGTTAAAATACCAAACCCTACCTAGACCCTAATTTCAGCGCAAGACATGAGCAGTTTGAAAGGAACTTTAAGTAAGGTTAGAAAATAGATAGTAACAATCTTAACAGCAATAAATGGACTTGAAGGCTAATTGTGACTGGAAAAAACAAATATCAACAATTTAAGGTACGTACGTGATTTAGTTTTAGCTATCCTGACCGCTGTTGATGGTGGAACTTCCCTCAGAAACAACAAAGGTACTTCACGACAATCCACTTAAATGACCAATCCCGGCCTCTGTTTCATTGGATAGAAATATAGGTTTGGGTAAGGAGAGTCCTCTTACCCTGCTCTGCGTGGAGAACACAGCAAAATTAACAGAACGTTACCGTCAGAATAAAGCAGCCCTTACAACGATAATCAACGACAGTGTCACCGCCACTTCCATAGACGCCAAGATTGCTTTTTTCTTTTGATAGTAAAACCCGCCAGACAGCGGATCATCCTCTAAACAACTCAGACCCTCCCGCAGATTTGAAATAACAGAATGTCATATACCTATTCGGATACCAGAGTAGAGGATGTCTTCATTCATACATCGGTATGACGACCATCCGTCTCTCCAAACGTCTACAGGAAAGGCGCCATATTAGCAATAAATGCACTATCAAAAACAATCAAAATCTAAGAATAATCTCTGAAGTCAGGAACTCCACCCAAGCCATGATCCATGTTCATTATTGCTCATGATTCATGTACAAGGGTCAGAAGAAACCAAGTTTTTCAAACCATTTTATTTTTCTTTTCTTCATAAATTATAACGTAATATTCTCGTTGGGGGGTTGAAGTTATTAGCACCTAAAAACAAAAAAGACAGACGAAATCGATGGGAAGAAGTAACCCTAGAACTTATTGAGGAGTTTGGTAGAAACTATGAGTCAAGGGCATTTTAATCGAAATGAAAATCAATAACGAAAAGCATTCCTCGGAATTCTGACATTAAATTTTCAATCTCTCTCTCTCTCTCTCTCTCTCTCTCTCTCTCTCTCTCTCTCTCTCTCTCTCTCTCTATATATATATATATATATATATATATATATATATATATATATATAATATATATATATATATATGTGTATATATATATATATATATATATATATATATATATATATATATATATATTTATCTTTTTTCTCTATCTCCCATGCATGAATAAAAACCTCTTTTTCTTTTCTTTCTTATATGCGCCCTTGACACTTCACTGCTTTCTAAAGTGACGCAGAGATTATGAAATAAATTATTTTTGTCGAGTTTTTATCTTTAGTGACTGAATAATTAATTGCCAAAGTTCTCTGAGAAATCTTGTTATTTTTGTAGACATACCATGAGAAAAATTAAAAATTGAAAGGTCTACCCTCGGAAATTTTGGAAAGTTTCAGGACAAACTCAAAACCCACAAACCTGGACGAATTTTTTGGTTTTGTTGTTGATGACGTCATTTACTACACCTGCTGCTCGTGTCATGAAATCGATGCCACATGCCACTAACCACCCAACTTTTAATCGTGATTTATATGCACATGCCTCGTATTTTGTGTAGGTATATCGTCGTAAATGCAATGTTTGTGAGATAAAGAAACGCCTTCAGGTGCTAATTATTCGTCCATTTTCTTCATTTAATAGTAACTTAATTTATTTTTCAGTGGTGTAAAGAGCGCACGCTTGCCTCAGGAGAAGGCACTAGATATCACTTTAATTCATCTCATAATTTAAGCCATAAACTCTCATTTTCTCCTTTATATCAAAATATATTTATTTTCAAATTTTCATTATGATAATTCAAAATGAGTGGAAATCGACAAATACTGTATTTTGGCCAGCCCCATTACGTTTGTACAGTATAACCACCCCTACAGTGGAAGGGATTTTCTTTGCATAAAAGATGCTTTATGTATCACGGTTCCCAAAACAATAGATAAAAACATAAAACCTAGACAAAACGATCAGGAAAATGCGGATTTGGGTTTCATCTCCACGCACGAAAACCTAGGTTTATGTAAAGCCATGAAGTCTACGCTCATGATCCTCCCGATTTCACGGAATCGCAGATTCGGTTCCAGTTGGGGAATTGTTACAATGAAAATTTATCCTGGAAGGCGAAAAGCTTGCAAACTGCAATGCCTCGCAGCAAATTTATCATTGAAATTTGTATAAGTGAAGTAATTTACAGCATGATAGGCATAGCCATTAGAAGTATATTAACATACGCAAACTGTTTGTGTGTATGTACGTGTGCACACGCATGCGTATATATATATATATATATATATATATATATATATATATATATATATATATATATATATATATATAATATATATATATATATATATATATATATATATATATATATATATATATATATATGTGTGTGTGTGTGTGTGTCTGCCCTTCTGTCTGTGTGTGTTTATGTGTGTGGGGTCTATGTGCACAATGTACCTAAAAGTTAGAGAGGATTCAGAATGAGGAAAAACAGTATGGTTATTTGAGGTTTTTTAATAAAGATAAGCTGAAAAGTACCTTCTTGGTTAAATACCAAGCAATTAATGATAACCCAGTAATATTCACAGAATATAACTTTAATGACTATCGTTGTATAATGTATTCTTAAAGGGTATATTTTCTTATATTCACGAGAGCGTCACGTTTTCTTATCTGCTCAGTGATTTGTTCAATTACACTCGAAAACTTCCAGTAGTCAAAAAACGATGATATCTGGATTCTGCAAACACAGAACTACGCAATTCCACATTTTTTTAAAAATTAGGGGTATAGATTTAAATAGTTTAAAATTTTAGCACACTAATGATGTAAGTTTTTCATTTTCTTTCGGTCTCTATTGTACAAGCTATTTTTCTTAAACAATTAAATGATGTATTGCATAACATAGTATCTGATGGCAGAGATAAGGTAACAAGATTGTGTGTGTCTACCTGTGTGACTATCTTTTTTATATTCTTCCTTTCTCTATAATAATCTGTCTATTTTTCTTTCTATCCGTCTCTCCCTCTTGGCTCTTATTTGGTTTATGCTCTGCCCGTAGTCTTTGTTCCCTTGTTTGCCTCCCAGTAGGTCAGCCTACCCTTTCACTGAATTTCTGTCTTTGCTTACCTGTCTGCAAGTCAATGTACCTCGTCTTCCGTCATCCCTGTCTGTTTATCTGTATAAACGCACCAAGAACTGAACTACAAAGAGCCCTTTATCCCTGGTGCTTCATTACTACTCTTTGGTGAAGCACGTACTCTCTCTTTCCTTTTCTCTTTCCGTTTCTCTGTCTTAGCACATGACTTTCGGCGCTGGTCTCTGGCTCTGTACACATCCAACCTCCTCTCTCCTCTGTTTCTCCTAGCGCTAGTATTTTGCCTCAATCCTTCAAGTCTGTACAGTTCTCTCACTCTCTTTTCTACTTTCTATTATCTAGGCACATTTTCAACATTCCATCCTTCCTGGAGAATTTACTTCAACCTGCCTACGTCCCCACCCACTCTCTCTCTCTCTCTCTCTCTTTGCTACAAAAAAAATCTCTCTTCACAGCCATGTAATTCAGAGTACTTCCTTCCCTTGCTTCACCCTCTCTCGCTCACCCCCCTCCCCGCCCCCCCTCATTCTCTCTCTCTCCCTGTATTGACAGTTGGTACAAACCAACATTCGCGAACACTTGGTAGGGCGTTGCGTTTGTTTAGTGTTCTGCAAACACTTTAAAAATCCAAACCTATATTCTTGTCTGCAATTTGTTTACCATTTCCTAGCCTCTGTGTATTTGTTCCTTGCCACATAACGACGGGTGACACAATTCGAGATAATGAGAGATGGAACGAATTGATGATTATTCTCTCTCTCTCTCTCTCTCTCTCTCTCTCTCTCTCCTGCATCCTAATCTCTTTTCATATTTTCTTGGTTTTTATTTGTCTCATTTTTTTCTGTTTGTCTTTTGACCCTTTCACTATTTTTTTTTTATTCCTCCTGCTTAGAATGGCAAAGACAAGCGATAGAAAAAGCTTGACATTTAGCTTTCTTGTTTAGGTACGACTCTTAACGTAAACTTAGCTCATGAGGGCTACGCACCTTAGCTCATTCCGTTTGCATGCAATCGGCAACAGGAAGTTGTAGCCGATGGCGATTTTAATGAGCTTCTGCCACTTACTTCTTGTATTCCACGGTGTTGAAATCTGTGTTAATACAAGTCTTTACATTTGCATGATTGTTAGCCCAGGGGCAGATAATGTGCTTCTTTTGCATGTATTCACTTCCTCAAATAGGGAATGCAGTAAATACTAATCTTAGAGATGTGGAACTAGTAAAACATGGGACAGTCCGGTGACTACGAGAATAAACTCTAACCAAACTAGGATTTCATTAGTTAGCCGATCTTGTACCGTAATCCCACTCGAAGATTCGCTAACCGTATCATCACAGTGTTTAATGATTCAGAATATTATGATTAATATTTCTGCAAGCTCTATTTACTTATTCCCCTGCCACTCCTTGCACCTTAGCACTGATAACAATACCCTTTTTTCATGCTATTTCAGACACCCAGAGGTTGTGCTGTTGGCTATTGATGCTGCTGCTTCTCAGCCTAAGGTAAGTTGTTATGCTGCTTTTAAGAGGCGTACACTGTTTCCCAACTTGTGCTTTTCAAGTATGATTAGGAGTATATGTACAGTTTCTTTTTTATTTGGGTACTGTCTTTTGGTTTTTCTCTTTTAGGTAGCCTGTGATGTAGAGGTTTACTGTGAAATGTAATGGTCATTTAATTAATGGTTGTACATTATTATTATTATTATTATTGATAATAATAATATTATACACAATAGTATTATTATAATTCTGGCAGCAGACCCTCTTTTAAACAGGTTCTATTGAATATTATTGCCGCTTCAGCTGCATTTATTTAGAAGACTTTTTCTATTTTCCTTATTGCGGACTTCTCTTCAGTGGAGGTGCGTGCAACAGCTCGCTCATTTGTCATTTCATGGGGGAAAAGTCAAATCTGGATTCTGCTTTTTATATATTCTATACAGTTAGTTATATACAATTGTTGCCGCGACGCGTTTCGACAGACTCTTCTGTCATTCTCCAGTGGAGCTAGTAGAGGACTGGCAGATTGCATAGGTCCTTCTGAATTTATACACGGCTTCAGCGAAGGGGTCATGGATGGCGAATTCTGATTGGTTTGCAGTCAGCGAACTTCAAAGCCAGAATTTCTGCGTGACTCGATCCTGACAGATCTTCATAACCTGGGAATTCCACCATTCAGCGTTCCCGATGGCCTGCCGTTGGTGATGTCCATGCCGGCTGACATCATCGGCAGTTTGGCTGCTGTTAGGCTGCGGATGGATGAAGATGTCACATATGACTTTCTGTCGCAGTCGGGGATTGTCTCCGAAGGGCGCCTCGCAATCATCAGCATCTCCATTTTCAGGGTTGTCGTTTCAGGTATTCGTTGGATTTGTGGGTGTTCCGCATTATTCTTCAACAATTCGTGGGGAAGGAGCAGATGCCTCCTGCGTCGTATTCATTGTTGGTTTCTCTCGGCAATGAGGAGCGCCT
>NC_089795.1:60109484-60121984 GCF_040412425.1 Macrobrachium rosenbergii
TAATAACTTTGTATTCTGCGTTAATTGGACAATTTTGAAACTTTTAGTCATGCTATAAATAGAAATGATTTTTAAATTAAAATTCCATACATATTTTTTATTTCTAAATAACCTTCTAAATAGTATTAAATTTTGCATAATTAGTAAAAAATAATAAGGTATAGGCTACATAAATATGTAGGATATGAATAATATAAATAAAAGGAGTTTTAATAGCTAATTTAAAATGTTTGTATCCTTCATGGACTTTACAAAATGATTAAAATCTTTTTTAAAATAAAAATAGCGTTTAACTGCCTTATGGAAGGTTTGCCAGTTAGACGTTATTGTATAAGCACGGTGTAATAGTGTGAGAATGTTATTCAATTCAGATATTGAAGAATGTCTTCTACAAAAATATGTACCTTGATCTATAAACGTCCATTTTCTAAAAACCTTTGTATTAAAACATTATTCGCTGGAGCAATTTAAATATATGAAAAAAGACATTTTCCATTATCAAATAACCTAAATAAAATTTCCGAACCTAGAATAATAAATACGTAAATACCCTGAAGATGAGAAATAAGCATAAAACTCGTATTTTGCGGTGAGTAAAATGTAGACATAATCAAACCGTGAGAGTTGCAAAACGTAGATTGTTTTCTCTCAGAAATTCTTGGGTCCCTCCGATCCTTGTAAATAATTTATTTTGTTTTTCTGTTTTAGAATGAATAATTGTGGGAAGGTGTTGTTTGATAAAAATGAAATTATGTTCCTTTTAAAAAAATCCATTCTGAAAATAGTACTTTACTGTTTTAAGAAGGAAGCGTTTTCCTTTATTAAATCTTAATGGTTAAATTTAAATAAAAAGAATTAAAAGATTTTTGGTCACAAATTCAAGATTGTAAATTATTCGACAAATAGTTTAGTCTTGTAGCTTTTGAAATATTTTGACTCTTACGTAACTGGTTTGTTTCAAGTCAAATGACATTTCGTCTATTGATGTTCTTACATCTACTATAAATAGTTATCAAAAAAGTATATATATATATATATATAAAATATATATATATATATATATATAAATATATATATATATATAAACATATATTTGGTTACTAAAATACTTTTTTTGCAGATCTTAACTTCTCAATTTTTTTACACCATGTGGATACACTTCTGACTGCAAGGTATTAGACCCAAATGAAAAGACAAATAAAGAAACTCTTGATGCCCGTGACAGGATTCGGATGTCTTGTGGTTAAGGTTAACCTCACTCTGACACATCGGGGGCTGGTTGAAAACCTGCCACAGACGTCAGAGTTTCTTCAATTGTCTCTTCAATTGTCTCTTCATTTGGTTTTAAGGCTTTATAATGACCAGCGTATCCAAAAAGTGCGAATAAATCGGTAAATGAAAAGGTTATTTTTAAATGTGCATGCAAATAAACAAATAAAACATCATACAGAAATAATATATATAAATATATATATATAAAAAATAAATACAAATAAAAATATATAAATAAAATAAATAAATAAATAAATAAAAATATTTTATATATATATAAATATATATATGTGTGTGTTTGTGTGTGTAAAATATAAATGTGTGGGTACTGGGTTACTGGCTTAAAAAAGTAGCATAAAATTAAGGGTGTAGTCCCTGCCCTAGACGAGTTAGGATAGAAAATAAATTAGCTTTGCAGGCAAAACTTTTAGGAGGAAAATACTCCGGAAATCAAACTAGCCTTAGCCAGGCAGGCCTTCTAAGAAAAATTATTCTGAATACAAACCTTGTTCTCAACCTTAAATGCCATAGCCATTAACCAAGGCTTCCATGGTCTTGGTTTAGTTCCCTAAATAGGTACAATCAGGCATTTATCCTCTTTTTTTTTGTTCACTTTCAGTTTTTAAAAAGCGTGTGAGGACAAGGCTGATAAATAAATTTGCTTGATGGATTATAAGGAAAGTAAAGTCTTTAATAAAATCTTTTCCTTCTGGCGGTTATAATTTTCTAATTCAAATAAGCCTGTCTGTCCTCCCCAGTTGTTAAACAAACAGATTTCTTATTTAAATAAAAAGGTGTCAGAAAGCCATAAATGTCGACCAGTTGCTTACGGCGCTTTTTACAATGAAATATGGTGACGTTTATCTATACTTTCAAACAAATTCTTATAAATAATGTAAATACTGATGTTGTTATTTATTAAATTTGTTATTTGTTTATGTTACAGTATTGTTTATTGTTCATGTTGATTTATACAATGTAACTGTTGTTAAAAGTCTATTTATAAAATTTTGTACTGATTTTATGTAAATAATTTTAATTCTTTTGGGAGACATTAGCTAACCTTGGTCCCTGTTACTCATTAAGTAAGAAAAATTTGCAAAAAGTACTACTCAGACATTCAGGGCTTAAGGTGAAATTTTTTCATATCAGAGTTGTGCCCGTAAGACGATTTTTGTGTTTTTATCTGAGACTCTTGTAAGCAGTAACAAGTCAAAGGCTGAGTTTTTAATCCTGGGTTTTGATGGCTAACTTTATTTATCGTCATAACATCCCAAATAAAGGTATGACTGTATACACTAAGTCCGGCGACCTTTTATCGTCAAGAGAAATTTGAAGTGTAATTGCCATGGCGTTCTTTGTTTTAAAATTTTCAATAAGTTTTACAATGTTTATATATTTGCTGTTTACCGCAATCCAAATATCGACGATTCTATGTATGACATTCTCTTAAATAAATTAGTATGGCTCAATCACAGGATTCAAAGGCTTGGTTCATTATTTAAATAAATGTAATGCATAGCATAGTGAGTGGCTAAATTAAATTCAACAGATCAACATGGCCGGTCTGCTCTTGAGTTCTGCGTATCCTCTGATTTTGTTCAGCTAATTGAGGAACCCACATATTTCTGGTAATAAATTAGACCTCATATGTACAGATGTTCAGCTATTATCAAGCCAAAGGTTTGTGAATATATAAACACTTATGATCATTGCGCCATTGAGATGGACATGTCAGTCAATCAGTATATTCCTAATGCCACCATTGGAAAAATCTTCTGGCTAAATCTAGAACCAGTTGGGATTGCTTTATTGAAGCGTGTCAGGTACTTAATATTTCAGATGCTATATTGAACCCTGATCCCAAGAAGAAGTTGAATAAATAACGGCTATTTTAGTGAAGTATGTCCCTAGGAAGGTCATCAAATTCAGGGTAAATGACCATGCCATGATTTTGATGATGCATATAGACAAACACCATGACAAACAGACCAAATTCAATACATGGAGACAAAATCGTTCAAATGACAATTACACCATTTTGTTGAGTCTCGCCATGCGAATAGAACTAAAACATACAGCTGAAATAAATTACAATAAATTCCTTAAAAAAACTTAAATAAATTATCAGCCTCATCTGTGGTGGATTAAATTGCCATCATCTGTCTTTAGGTCAGGCTCGTCTTCTAGTCCACCACTACTAACAGATGATGGCAGATTGGTTACTGGCCCTAGGGAAAAGCCTGAACTGCTTCATCCAGCTTTTAAAGCTAAGTAGTCTGCTGAAGATGTCCTTCTCCCTGATACTTGTGATCCTGAACCTATTCTTACTAATTTTGCATTTTTCTCTAGGGATGTTAATAAAATCCTGGATAATCTTGATAGCTAGGGTGGAGAAGATCCTGCTGGTTTCTTCCCTTTGTTTTTTTTTTTATTAAAGTTTCTAGAGTGTTGTCTCCCAAGATTAGTAGAATCTGTGGAGTTTTATGTTGACGTAGTATCTTTGCAGATAAAAAACAAGCTTAGTAATACAGTGCCTTTTTCAAAAGTGGTAAAATAAATGCAGACTGCGGTAACTACAATAAATTTCTGTTCTACCTGTGCTAAATAAAGTTAAAAATAAAAACTTATTTTTAAGCAAAATAAATAAATAAATAAGACAAAGTTGTTAGCTGATGGTCAAAATGCTTAAAGGAATAAATAAGGTACGTGCGATGCTCTTTTTTAGATTTGAAATGCCTTTTGCAAGAAAGAAGTTGATAAATAATTTTGAGTACAGAGTAATTCTAATAGACTTTATTGCTGCTTTCGATTTAGTAAAGCATAAGGCCCCTATTTATAAACTTAAGAATCTTGGAATGGGCGGATTTATAAAAAATAAATCTTGGGTGGGAAGTTTATAAACTTAAAAATCTTAGTGGGCTGTGTTTTAGGATTGCTTGAGATTTCTAAACAGGTAGATAAATAAGTGAGTTGCTGTTGATGGGATCTTGAGTAAACAAAGACCTATTGTGTCTGAAGTTCCACAGGATAGTGTTCTTGATCCACTGTTGTTTTTAGTGTATACAAGCGATAAGGTTGTTGGCCTGGAAAACAAGATTCCTCAATATGCCGATGATGGACCACTAAATAAGAAGTAGGCTACTCAGCCTCAACTGGGACTTGGACCAGATCAGTTAATAAAATAAGTCGGTACAGGGTATAAGGCTTACACTAAAGTAAATAAATAAAACACTATTGATTAGCAAATCTCATACAAGATTTTACCCCCATCACTCCTTCGGTGGATTGGGACTTTTGCTGAATAGGTAGGCTTTAACTATTCTAGGTGTAAATTTGACTCACATCGTACTTTAATTAACATATAATGAAAGTAAAAATAAATGCCACACGAAAATAGGCATTGTAAATAAAAATTCATAATAATTTATAACAAGGATAAAATCAGTGTAACCTGTTGTAGGCCATGTGTGCTCTCTTTGCTAGAATACTGTTCTCCGGTGTGGATGTCTCCTTCTGCCAGAGATTTGTCTCTTTTAGATAGAATGGTTCGTGGTAAGTAGGTTTTTCTGTTTCTAATAATTAGCATTTATAGCTTGGACCATCAAAAATTGTCTCTTGTTAACTTTTCAAAAGTTGTATTTTAACTGAAAATTTTTCACATTCAAATTGATCCAGGGTCCCCTTTTAAAAATAAAGCAAACATGTTGCTGACCAAAGCACCAATATGCAGTAAATGTGCCTCGCTGTCGAACTTCTCAGTTCAAGGTCCTTTATTCCTTACACTGTTGGACTGAATGGAAATGGCCTCCCAGAGGATGTCGTGCAATTGGAAATAAGTTCAAGTGACGATAATAAATAACTACCTAAAATAAATAAATAAATAAATAAAACATTTATATAAAATAAAATTAATTTATTTTTAAAAATAAAATCTAAATAAATCTTAGAAATGAATCCTCTTAATGAAATAAAATAAATAAAAATAATTCTTTAAGCTTAAATTTCATAAGTGAAAAGCCCCTGTTAAAAAATTGTTAATTAAAGTAGATAAATAAATTAAAATAAATAAATGAATAAATAAAAATATAAATAAACAAACATATATAAATAAAATAAAATATAAATAAAATCTCTCTAAATAAATACACATACATATATAAATACTAAATAAATAAATATAATATATATATTATAAATAAAATAAAAATACACAAAGTATAAATAAAAATATAAATTATAAATAAAAAATAATATAAATATATTGTATATAAATAAATAAATAAAAAAAAATAAATATAAATAAATAAATAAATACTAAATACATATATAAAATAAATAATATTATATATACTGTAAATAAACTAAAAGTAAATAAATAAAAATAAATAAATTAATACAAATAGTATATAAATAAATAAATAAAAATATATAATTATAAATAAAAATAAATAAATATAAAAATAAATATATAAAAATAGTATAAATAAATAAAAAAATAAATGATGTGAAATAAATGTGTGTGAAAATAAAAGTTGTGTTAAAGTTTACAAAAAAGACAGTAAATACATATTTTACTTAATAAATAAAAATATATAAATCAAACAAACTTTACAATAAATAAAGTTGAAATTGCCTGCTTTGAAATAAAATTTAACTAAATAAAAATTTATATTTTAGACTAAAGTTTCTTTTAGCTGACATTTTGTCACTTATGCTATTTTTATATAAAGTGGTGACTGAATACCACAGCAGCCTTAACTAAATAAAATAATTAAATAAAATGCGTTTAGCAGGCTGTTTCATTTAATAAATTTAAATAAAAATGCATATTACCAGTAAAATAAATAAATAAATATAAATAAATAAATAAAAAATAAATAAATAAAATATATAATATACACACCTATACATATACAAAAAATAAATAAATAAATATAAAATAATATATAAAAAATAAATAAATTATATATAAATAAATATAGAAACTGTAAATAATATATAAATATATATAAATATGTCACGTTAAGTGATGGTTTGGGGAACTGCTGGTTCCCCGCTCGTTCCCTTTGTGGATTGCTGCCTCCTTACCTTCAAGTTTTTTTTGTTTTGATGTTTTCGTGGTGAGCTGCCGTTTTTCTGTCTTCAGTCGGGTCTGGTAGGGCAGCGAGAGTAGCGGCAGTGGCAGCAGCAGCAGGCAGTTTTTGGAGTCGACGTTGGTCGAGTTTTTGAGCAGCAAATTGGAGCACGCCTACGAAGTGGAGCACGTCGTAGAGGTGGAGTGTGACCATGAGTAGTCGTGTGACCACGAGCTGCTCATCTTTGATGACAGCGTGAGGCTGTCCTGACGTCTCCATCGGGGTATTCTGGTTTGTGGGGTCTTGTCCCTGTTGTGCAGCTGAGGGCTGTCTTGGTGACCGATGGAGGACGTATGTTTGGTTTTTCTTCTGCCTGCTGTTGTTTATTTTTACCTTTTTTGTTTAAAGCTACTTTTTGTTTAACTTGCTTTTGTTTAGTGCTGCCTTTTGGCTTATTTTTTGTATTTATGGTTTTTATCTTTTACCAGACCTGACTCACTTATAAATATTGTAAATAAATTAATTTTAAGCTCATTTTATTGTTTTTGTTGTTTTCCCCTCCTTTGTTTGTTGCATCTGCCGTCAGTCATGACAGCCCCGTCCTGAGTATGTTAAAGAACCTGCATAACGGCCCACTCGGGTCGTTACAATGGCGACCGTGACAGGATGGCTCTGTTTTGGCTGGCGGGGTTGTTACTGACATTGGAGGAGCTTGAGTGTAAAAAAAAAATCTTTTTTTTCTTTTAGGTGGGAGGTGTCACGTTAAGTGATGGTTTTGCGGGAACTGCTGGTTCCCCGCTCGTTCCCTTGTGGATTGCTGCCTCCTTACCTTCAAGTTTTTTTGTTTTGATGTTTTCGTGGTGAGCTGCCGTTTTTCTGTCTTCAGTCGGGTCTGGTAGGGCAGCGGAGAGTAGCGGCAGTGGCAGCAGCAGCAGGCAGTTTTGGGTCGACGTTGGTCGAGTTTTTGAGCAGCAAATTGGAGCACGCCTACGAAGTGGAGCACGTCGTAGAGGTGGAGTGTGACCATGAGTAGTCGTGTGACCACGAGCTGCTCATCTTTGATGACAGCGTGAGGCTGTCCTGACGTCTCCATCGGGGTATTCTGGTTTGTGGGGTCTTGTCCCTGTTGTGCAGCTGAGGCTGTCTTGGTGACCCGATGGAGGACGTATGTTTGGTTTTTTTTCTGCCTGCTGTTGTTTATTTTTACCTTTTTTGTTTAAAGCTACTTTTTGTTTAACTTGCTTTTGTTTAGTGCTGCCTTTTGGCTTATTTTTTGTATTTATGGTTTTTATCTTTTACCAGACCTGACTCACTTATAAATATTGTAAATAAATTAATTTTAAGCTCATTTTATTGTTTTGTTGTTTTCCCTCCTTTGTTTGTTGCATCTGCCGTCAGTCATGACAGCCCCGTCCTGAGTATGTTAAAGAACCTGCATAACGGCCCACTCGGTCGTTACAATATATATATATATATATATATATATATGTGTGTGTGTGTGTGTGTGTGTGTGTGTGTGTGTGTATGTGTGCCTTTGTGTGTGCCTATAATAAACAGACACTTATCCTTGAATCTGATCTATAATGCTTAGTCCATGTATCCTGCGCAACTCAGGTAGAAGATATTCTCAACACGGATTTAGTTGTCCCATGTTGAATGATCCAGATCTTTTCATCAGCTGAGCACAAATTAATTATTATCCCTCACAATTATCTGAAATGCATCTCTTCTCATACATCGCTGGTCACCTTAAAAAGCCACTCGGATTAAGGTAAAGTAATAAATAGAAGAGAGAGTGTGAGAGTAAAAATGAAGAAAGAGAGTGACAGACACACTGACAGACAGACAGTCGGAGATTGTTCAATTGAGCCTAATAACGCCAGTTTTGAAGATGAAGGACATATACAGTAAGTGCATATATATATATATATATATATATATATATATATATATATATATATATATATATATATATATATATATATATATATGATTATATATATATACATGTACTAACTGACCAACCTTCCGCTGCCAGGAAAACTCTGTGACAATCGATAAAACTCTCTCTCTCTCTCTCTCTCTCTCTCTCTCTCTCTCTCTCTCTCTCTCTCTCTCTCTCGTTCCGTCTTTCACCTCCCTAACACCCCCTCTACTCTCTCTCTCTCACTTCCTCTCCGTCTCACTCTCTCTCTGTCTCACTCTCACTCTCTCCTTTTCCTGTTAAGATAGTTGCTTCAGTTACAGTGCCCAACATTTTTGACATTTTATATTTCACCCCTTCTCACCCCGATTCCTATCGGGCCTGAACTTGGTCTTAAAGGGCATCGGGAGTGTCACTATTCATCTCAGCGACCTCGAAAACTATGGATGAAACACTAATATCTGTTATTTTTGACATTTTATTTTTCACCCCATCTCACCCAACTCCCTTTCCCATCGGGGCTGAACTTGGACTTAAAGGGCATCTGGAGTGTCACTACTCATCTCAGCCACCTTGAAAACTATGGATTAGACACTAATATCTGTCATTTTCGGTTATTTTTACCTATCACCCTCTTCCCACCCCCACCTCCTTTGGTGCCAGTGATGTCTTAGCCCCCACAGCATTCTTTTCCAGATAGTAAGTCATATGTTTACCGAAATAACGAATGATAAACGCATAGTCTACGGGCAAAACCAGCCCTGTTTCAGGGAAGCCCTTCCCACCTCCACCCACTTTGGTGCCCTTTGGTGTTGTGATGTCTTACCCCCACAGTATTCTTTTCCAGATAGTAAGTCATGTATACCAAGTTTGGTTGAAACTACTCAATGCGCTTCAGAGTTATGCTGGAACATACACACACACACACATACATAAATACATTTATATATATATATATATATATATATATATATATATATATATATATATATATATATAGATATAGATATATGTGTGTGCGTTAATGTACTCAGTCATGGAAGAATACAGAGACGTTTCATCCAGATGAAGTACCAATTTTATGATAGCATGACTGATCAGGTTGGTATGCATGGGTGTCTATTCACACCTCTGAGCCTTAGGCTTCATAGCTTGGAATTCACTCTGTACCACATGTTTACTTTTCTCTTGTTTAATGGTAGATACAACTATATGTATATATTTTTTTGTGATTTCTGCAAAAGTTTGAGAATTACACAAAGAAAAGATAAAGAGAATCTGTATATGAAGAATTACGAGAGTTATAAATAGTGTAATAGGAATGGGTTATTATTTGGAGGTATTTGTTTGGAGCCCTCGCTTGTAAAGCTTGCCTTATAATTGAATTTTACACCTGAGAGCATACATTATTGCATTGATAACAACTCATTTTGACTTTAAATTATATCTAATTTATATGAATAATGAAAGATGATAGTTATCTTAGGTAATGCAGGAAAATAGAGGTGTATGACAAAAGTTAAATTTTTTATTTTGAAGGAAGAAAGTTCGATGGAGCGGTCAGAAAACGAAAGAGATGAAAAATGAGCAGTAGGAATTTAGAGGATGGTCAGGACTGGGAATTTCTTGCCACAGGAATAGGAGCATTGAACTCTGATACGTCGTAGGAAATGAAGGACAGGAAAGCCAAGAAAATAGTGGAGATGAGAGAAGGAGGAAGGAAAAATCGCTCCTGATAGTGACTACTTAATCCTTGAAAAATAGGCCTTGAAAATTCGACTGTAATAGAAAAGTTTTGATGACCGACAGATGGCCGTTGATAACTCCGCGTTACATGATCGGCATCTAACACACTCGAATTACATGATTTAATTACTTTGACCCAAAACAAGGAGAAAGTCAGTCTGAAAAAGGTTAAGGATTAGCGATGATTAGACGACCTCTAATGAGAAGCTGACAGCCGTTTTAAGATGCCGACTTTTTTGAACGCAAAAATAGTTACGAAAATAGAGCCTGAATACGACCATAGTTGTTAAACATGGATGGGTTTAAATGAACATTTTAATTTTTCATACTTCATATAGCTTAGATATTTTTTTCAGTATTATACCATGTTTTAAACATGAACATGTGGAATATTTTTAAATAGACACTGTCAACTGTATTTGTGATATGCCGTGAAGGCGTCTCCTGTTTCAGAGGAAAATTGGAGAGTGAAAATAATGTCAAGTTGGCAACTCCTGGAACAAGTAATTGGCGTGAATGCAGTTACATAATATTGCTCCTGAGTAGAGTAAAAAAAAAAAAAAAGATAGTACTACACTGGAAACGCATGTAAAAGGGAATTTTGAGGACCCTAAATAAAATCTCTTCTCCCTTAGCAGATATGGGCACTTTAGCCCTTCGTGATGTTCAGACCTATGAGGATGTGGAAGACGCTGCATTTCAGTCCTTCATAGCACTCGAAGTGTCTACGTATCATTCTTTTATATAATTCGCATCAAGGATATGATTGTCTCTGCACAACAGTCCCTTACTCCATTCAAATTAAGGGCATGGAAATATACGTACCTCCCTCTTTCATTCCTTAGGAATTAAGGATGTGTAAACCTCTACACTTCAGCACTACATACCATTCACATTTAGCGTGCTGAAGTCAGCACTAAAGTCTTTTTACCATATATCTAGGATGTGGATGTCTTTAACCTTCAGTCCTACATGCCATGCACATCTAAGGTAGGCATAAGCCTCTTCATTTCAGTCCTCCATAATATTCATGTTCTGCTAGTGAAAATCTTTACACTTTGGGCTTTCAAACTATTCACATTTAGGAGGTTACAGCTACTACACTTTACTGGTTCATACGTTTCAAGGAAGTGTTAGTCTTTGCACTCCAGTCTTTCGTTCCATTCAAATTAAGGACTTGCGGTCTTTGAATTTTGGTCCTTCTTACCATTTACATAGGAAAAGTGGAAGTCTGCACTTCGGTCCTTCGTGCCATTCACATCCAGGTTCAGAAGTCTGCAAAAAAAAAAAAAATCCTTCATACCTTACATTGTCTGGATGCGCTAGTCTCTGCCCTTGTGGCCGACGCCTTCATGCCATACAATTTTAGGATGTGAAAGCCTCCACATTACTGTACATCTTACTATTCACATTTAGAATTTGAAAGTCTCTGCGCTGAAGTCTTTCATAACTTTCACATCTAGAATGTGGAAGTCTTTTCCCTTCATTCCTGCATACCATTCGCGACTAAGATCTGAAATTCTCTCCACTATAGTCTCTCATACAATTTGCATCGAGGCTTTGAAATTCTTGGCATTTTATTCTTTCATCCCTTTCACATCTAGGATATGTGGTCCTCTGACACTGTATCCTTCGCGCCATTCACATCCGGGATTTGTAGGCTTCTGAGCCTCTGTCCTTCATACCATGGTGACCTAAGATATAGAACTGCCAGTCCTTTAGTTCACTCCATGCACAGTTTACCGCCTCAAAAAGAAAGGAAGTCGAAACGCGCACTTTCCTTGTAATCGAGTCTACTTTGGTCAGTTGCGCACGGTTCGATCTCACCCATCACTGCATCTTGAGAAACTAAGAGGGCGGCAACAAGAAATCTGATTGACACGGCGGGAGAACTAGATTAACCTTAAACAACATATTGATAAGCGCACAGTTTATATATATATATATATATATATATATATATATATATATTATATATATATATATATATATATATATATATATATATATATATATATATATATATATATATATATATATATATGTAGAATCTACTGGTCACTTTTACCAGACATATGTAATTCTCGTAGCCAGGTCGGCAACGTGACCTCCTTGTGAATATGGTAACCTCGCGGGTTCGATTCTCGCGACCGCTATTCACAGGCTCTTCAATTTCTTCCGTCTGGATATTTTTCGGCTTCGTAGTTACAAGCATATCCAAAAAGCGAAGAATTCGAGAAGTTAAGAGGGCATTGTGGCTATTAGAATTATATATATATATATATATATATATATATATATATATATATATATATATATATATATATATATATATATATATATATATATATATATATATATATATATATATATATATATATATATATATGAGTATTAGATGACTCATATTTCTCCTCATAATGAGCCAGGTACTGATATTGACATTATTGGAGTATCTTCACTTAATATGGAAAAAGGAA
>NC_089795.1:60126984-60161984 GCF_040412425.1 Macrobrachium rosenbergii
GCATTGCAAAGAGTGGCTGTGTGATGGGCATTGGTGACTGCTGGAACGCAGTTTGGTATATTCCAGGTATTTTTCTTGGCCAATAACTAATTATATTGTATATGCAAGAAATATGGTTGTTATTGAAAACAACCAGGTTGAGTATTCAGATGATGTTTCTGTATATACAGCGACTCTATCTTCTGATTTTTGAGCTGCTTGCTGATTATTTTAACAGCGATTTAGCTAAAAGCAGTGTGTGACAAAAGTATTAGGAATGTAGTTGAAACCCAACATAACTATAAGTATAATATTTCGAAGTTCTAGGACATTGTGTCCCCCAAATCCATCCGCAGGTATAGGAATACTCTCATTGTGACACTGGCAATGGTTCAGTAGCTACAAGCAACTTATTTATATTTCTACGTGCCATTCCTACCTGCATCTCAGCTACTGAGAAATATATCCGGTCAATTCAATATTCAGTTTAACAAAAAAAAAAAAGAAAAAAACTTATGTAACTGAAAAGTTTTTCACGGTTTTCGGAAACATGGTTTCATTCTCTTATTCTGCCACGTTTGGAATATTTTTTCCGACTTGATTGCTAGTAGTTGACTTCTATATTGAACTGGACACAGATTAGTTCTATAAAATTTCTTTTTCAGAACTTCTTATTAATCTCTGACAGTATAATCCGATCAGCTTATTATGCATGCTGCAGAAATATTTTTCTCAGTTCAGATCTGCCATTGCATTCAGAGCTTCCCAGACCATACCACTAGCCACGCAGTACGAAATCTTCATTTAATTCTAACAGTCTTACATTCGCATTTATAAGGTTCAGTACCTCACAGTAGCCCTTGTTGGCTGAGTCGGTTGAGCTTCAGACTGTCACTCGATGGGCCGGAGTTCAATTCCCCCGGCCGGCTGATGAAGAGTTAGAGAGGTTTATTTCTGGTGATATAAAATTCATTTCTCGCTATAATGTGGTTCGGATTCCACAATAAGCTGTAGGTCCCGTTGCTAAGTAACCAATTGCTTCTTAGCCACGTAAAATAAGTCTAATCCTTCGGGCCAGCCCTAGGAGAGCTGTTAATCAGCTCAGTGGTCTGGTGAAACTAAGGTATGCTTTTTGTTTTAGTACCTCACAGTTTCCTAGAAGTTTTGATCGAGCTGTGCCCTCTTATCATACATTATGTTTTATTTTTTTTCGTGTATATGTTATTCTTCATGTACATATTTCTTTTTCAGTAGGGAGCTGGAGGCCTTGGGCTAGTACTATTCTGCTTTTCCAGATATACTTGTGGTATGACTAATGATAATAATGGTAATGATTAAATGCGGCCTGCAATATTTCAAAGATGTCCCGAGTTAAACCAACAAAAAATGATAGATCTCTTTCAAAATACATAAGGAATATGATACTGGAAAGAGCATTACCTTATTATTTTCATGATCATGTAAAAAGATCAACAAGAACGCAATAGCTTCACCTTCAATTTGGCTGGTACATCGCTTACTATATACTGTGAGATTCATAGAATGAAATAAAATTATGTGAATCAGTTACTCGAGGGCTGCGAGGGAGCTCGTCGGTACGTGGATTTCTAATCGGATGCGAACCAGATCTCAGATATTAATGCAGACAGCGACGCGTGTAATATGCACAGCCCAGTTTAAGAACAAGACTTAAAGATAACACGCTCTGGTATATCATCACCGTGGCCGACATATAATCTTACTTTTGGTGGAATTTGGTTGGACTCTCTCTCTCTCTCTCTCTCTCTCTCTCTCTCTCTCTCTCTCTCTCTCTCTCTCTCCACTGCCCAGAAGCTAGCTAACCTTGTTTATATATATATATATATATATATATATATATATATATATATATATATATATATATATATATATATAGAGAGAGAGAGAGAGAGAGAGAGAGAGAGAGAGAGAGAGAGAGAGAGAGAGAGAGCATGTAATACTTTTATAAGCCGAAACGAAGGAAGATAAGACATGCTGGAAATGATCTACAACTGTTATAAACAATGATCATATAATAGAATCGGTGGATTTCTTTCTTTGCTTGAGGGTATGTTTCATGAGGCAGACCATAGGACTTGACTTGGCAGACTGAAGGGGTCAAGTTTAAGTTAGGAGGCAAGAGACTGACCAATTTAGTTGATTTTCGGGTTCCCTGACCTTTAAGCTCCTGTGAGGCTTGGCACTTGCCACACTCTCGGAAGCGGTTGGTAACAGGCAGTCAACAAGGTCTTCTAGAAGATGGACACATTCGTACCCAAAATAAAAATTATATAAAAAATAGCATGATGAGATGAAGTTAACAATAAAGAGGAATTAAACCGAATCAGAGCAAAAACTGCTAACAGTGATATTAATGTTCTAGAAAACAGTTGCTTCAACTCCTCAAAGAACAGTGAAAGTAAGAATGAGACCTCTGTAGCTGTAAAGCAGTGGTTTTTTGTTTGAGTACCCTGTATTTCTAAATGATACAGTTCCCTACGGCTGCTCGTACAAGCAGCCGCCCAACCTGCCTTAAGGCCAGCTTAACTTACAACCACATCAATCACTTTAGTTATTATTTTAACTGGAAATTGCAGTTCGTGTTCTTGTTTTGACGTTATCGTTTTTCAAAAAAAATTAGGAACAGATTCTTATAAATTATCTGCTTGCTCCAACGTCGCCAGTTCTTCCCCTTTCTTGTCTTAAATTTTCTCTTTTATTGCTATGGATGCCATATGTATTACAATTATATATATATATATATATATATATATATATATATATATATATATATATATATAATACAATATAAGAGTATATACATACATATATATGTATGTATGTATGGGTAGGCCTATATGTGTATACACAGACAAAAATATATCCCTCCAATTAATTATAACAGCCATATCTATAAAGCGACTGAAACTAAGGGAAAGACTGAGAGGCGGAGAGAAAATGAGGAGAGGAGGAAAATCTCGCACTCCCACCGAGACTTCGGGAGGCAGTATGTGAACAGGAAAAGGACCACTTTTCCTTCAGTTGCCGATACTGGGTCGATGTTGCTGGCTCCTTAGATTTAAGAAGGTCTTAATGGTTGGAGACGGGGGCCAGGTGGGCCTTAATTCCTGTAAGAAGGGGGGGCCCAAAATGGCCCCCACCATTCCATTTTTTCCCCTTTTCAATCCTACCTCTCACTACCTCCCTTTGAGGAAATTGTACGCCTCATCCTTCGCTTTGGAATAGAGAGTAATATGAAATTATTTTGAGATGCTTTTGAATAAGACATATGCATATGATATATTCTAAATAATGGGAGCTTTTCATGTTAGACACAAGTAGAAGGGGGATTAGGAAAGAGAGTTTAATTTTTAATAATAATCAAGTGTGTAGTACCCAAGATATCTGCTGTGAATGCTCCAGACTTGCGTAAATATTAGAAATAATATATCTTATTTTAAACAGCAGCACTTCAAAGAAAAAAATGGCACCCAGCGGTGAATATGTCAAGGCTGAAGGCTTCATGAAAATACGGCAATATGCAGAAGCCTCGTTAACATTGTATCTCTCTCTTTTTCTCTTGTAATAAATGTCTGATGCCATTATTATATATATATATATATATATATATATATATATATATATATATATATATATATATATATATATATATACACATAATGTGTGTGTACAGTTACATATATATGCATTCAGTTTGCAGTTTTGTCACTTATACGTGGTTTATTATACCCATAAATATTAAGCCACAAATATCAATCACTATCGAATTCCGTGTACGTTGAAAGTAGTTTCTATCTAAGGGGAGTCACGATTGATAAGTGTACCTGCCCTGCCCAGGATTTGGACCCATGCATTGCGCTTCAGACAACGATAGGCAGGCGAGTGATCCATTCGGTTATCAACAGATTTCGATATCAAGTGATTTGCGTGGATCGTTATTTGTGAATGTATAGATATATATATATATATATATATATATATATATATATATATATATATATATATATATATATACTGTGTATATAATACTTATATATGTAGAGATATATGTATATATTTATAATATATATATGTATATACATATATATATTTATATATATGTACACACATGCATACATGTATATATATATATATATATATATATATATATATATATATATATATATATATATATATACATACACATATATATACATAGATAATAATTAATCCGGAGTTCTTTCCCTCCTTTTTATCCCAGAGTATTGTATTCCTATACATATTTTTCCCGCGAATCTCTTATTTTCTTTTCAAGATTTGATTGCCATATCACGTCTTGACTTAAAGTTTCACTTCCGGTTATCTAACAAGTATGCCTGTCTGTGTTGTTTTTTTTTTTATTTTGCTAGCGTCAGGCGTAACAGAAATATCAATAGTGCTTGCGGCCTCGCCCCAAAACAGTGTCTAAATATTCCCACTAATTTCCATTTTTTAAATGAAGATCAGTGTTAGTGATGATATAATAGACTTGTTAAACGTAGAAATAGATATAAAAAAATTGTGTTGCCTAACCTGAGAGGAAGCAATACTCGTGCTTTTTTAAAAAGCGAAGTCCGTGAGAGTATTGGAAAACAAAAACAAAAACATTCCATAGCTTTGTACGTACTGTATGTATATGCAGATATGTTTATCTTTATTACCATATTACCATAGCTTATGCAACTATGTAGCAGAGATATTGTACATGGTGTAATATATATTTCTTATTAAGCTTCATTCGCTTAAGCTTAGCCCCATTTAAAAAAGCTCTAAAAATTAATCATTCTGCCATTAAAAGAGAGGGCCACTGTTTAGCTCCGCAATTAAAAAGACTAAAATTGACATAGAGACAAATGCCTTAAAATGAACCTAATGCTCAAGCATTTATACTCTCTCTCTCTCTCTCTCTCTCTCTCTCTCTCTCTCTCTCTCTCTCTCTCTCTCTCTCTCTCTCTCTCCACTGCTATGTTTGTATGTAAAGATAATTTCAAATAATAAATTTAAATTTTACTCACTCGCTGTGTTGCGAAACCTCTACTCGTTATATAATCTGTACCTAATAATCTTCATGTGTAATGAGAATGTTATGTGTTTATATTGTATATCATAATTATATCAGATTATCTCTAATTTCTCGTTGTATGGCAATATGAAATTTAGACATGTTTTTTCTTCGTAAATTTCACGGACATTCAAACGAAACTACTGAACGCCTCCCCCGAAAAGATTGTATAGCTTTCTAGCGCTTTTGTTATGTTGTTTAGAATTAATAGAAAATGTCGATTTATATACAGCGGGTAATATAGCACTGTATTGCAAATCCAAAATAAGCTACAGCAGCAAAGCAAAGTGAGAGACTCGGAAAGAGTCGAGTAATCAGTTCACCAACTTCTGCTATAATTATGCTACAACAGCCCATTATTATTCACTATTTCCCAACAGTGAAAACAGAGATGGAGGCGCATGTATGCGGAACAATGTTTAGAACTACTACAGTGTATCGCAGAGGACGATTATTTTAACGTAATGAATGTTGTATTGTTATTTTGCTGGCTTTAAACGACTTAGTTCGTTGACTAGTATTCTACCTCTTATCGGTACTTAGAGCAAGTTCAACTTGTGTGCGACAATGCTTTTCCTTTTAAGAGATGGGTCCAATGTTCCCATAATTTTTTTCCTTCTTCCGCTCCCCATGCATTTCGCCTTTTCCTCCTGGGCTTGCAATGTGCTGGCTTTCAGGGTACTTTCTCACCCTCTTTCTTGTGAAAATGTAAAAACACAGGAAGTTAAAAACAAAGCAACGCAAAAAATAATACAATACGGTCTGAAAGGAAGTGATGACGCTTTTAATTCAAGTCTCGCCAATTCTCAAATTTTTTGCAAGGTACGACTCTTATCTATCCAGTCTAAGCAATTCTGAAACTACTTAACGATTTTCCCTGTCTTTGGACAGTATGATGCACTGACTTTTAATTTGGTTTATGCCGATCTGACTATGGCATTGTGTTTACAGTTTATTTCATGCGGCCGAGTGTGTTGAGAGAAGTACTGGGTACAGTATCTGATGACAAGATGTGGCAATACTGAAAGTGTCGTAGAAATGCAATATATGGAATTATGTTCCTTTTTGGAGGGAGAAAAGTGCGGCATTTTGTTTCCGAAAAATTTGTTCCAAAAACCTGGCCAGTAGCCGAAACAAAAATTATGCACGTATTCACCACGTAAAAGAACCCACCGAATGTATTTCAGTAATACATATTTTCATCAGATAGAGTTTTCCCATTTTTTCAACAGGTGTGGAGTCACTATATTCTCTTTAAAAACTTCTGTGAACTGCGGAAGAGAGAGCATATTTCTATTGTTTATTTATGACACAGGTAGAGTATACCGCTCGTGAGGCGTCTCGTGGTAGGCTGTGCCAGCTTTCAGTGAATATTCAAAGGAAAATATTGACTTTGAAATTTACTTGCACAAGTCAATAGGGCATGACGCAGAGCAAAATTTGTGTTATTTTAATCATTTATTTACCACTGTCTTATGGATTCTCGTTTAGTATATCTGCCTACTGTATTTAGAAGTGTTCGCGAGCGTCTGTTTCTATTGCATTGTCCAAATCAGAATAAAAATTTTTATGTCGGAGAATTATATATTACGTCTCACTCATTTAATTTTCCAGTGATTATGTCCAGGAGTGAACAGGTGCATCATTAATGTAAGCATCAATTCACTGTGTGTGTGTGTGTATATATATATATATATATATATATATATATATATATATATATATATATATATATATATATATATATATATATATATATATATATATATATATATATATATGTATATATATATATCCCAAGAAACACTGAATCAATGTGTTTTTGTGCATGTTCGTTGCAGTGAGATCAACTCGAGCCTTTTGATGTCTTATCTTTTGCAAAAATGTTTGTCGATTGCTCCTACTCAGATAGATGTGAGCCAGATAGCTACAAGCCTCTTATTTGCCGAGTTTTCGTCCCGCTTTGCGTATGAATGAGTGGGTGACTGCCGTATTTACGTTCCTCCATGATTAATTTTTTCTTTTATAAGTCAAAATGTTCAAGGTTGTAAGTTACTTTCACCAATTACGGAAACATATCAAATATGGATTTATCTTCATCTAAAAGACGCAAAATAAGTAGTGAATTAATGAAAACATACAACGAGAAACTCCGATAATTTGGGTAGCGTTTACATGTCATTTGCGAATGTGATGATGAGTTATGCTTCTTATGACTTACACATATCATCATGAAATATTTGTTTTAGTTGTTAGGTGTAAAAATGGAATTCTCATTCCTCAAAAAAACAGATATCTTGGGTAAGAATTCTTGATAAACTATTTCATCACATAAAATCATGTCCAAACTCGTTTAAGCTGGGAGGATACTGGAAAAAAAAAGAGGAGGGAATTTTAGTCTCTTGATGGGATTTATTCCCTTTTCAAACGTAAACGAAATCGGCCATATGCACCGTCAAATAAGTTTACTCTTGTCAGACTTTTTCAGTAGACGCGAAAATTCCCATACATAAATGTAATCACGTGAATAGAAATAGAAATATATATATATATATATATATATATATATATATATATATATATATATATATATATATATATATATATATATATGGTGTGTGTGTGTTTGTGTGAGTATTCTTAGTGTAGGAAGAAAGAGAATACGAGAGTATATATTCAAGTTGAAGTAACAGTATAAAATTGTCGTAAGTTAAACTGCCTCTTGTGTTACCGTTATTTTAATCTCTGCTGTTGTTTAATTATTTAGCCTTTGCTTATATTACAGCACCTTTTCTTTTACGTTCATATACAAAACTGTATGTAAGGTCTTGTGAACTTTTTACCAGAAAATGTTGGGAATTATAATTACGGTATATGAAACACATACACATTATGTATATATATATACATGTGTATATTTATATGTGTGTATGTGTGTATATATACACATATATATATATATATATATATATATATATATATATATATATATATATATATATAGAGAGAGAGAGAGAGAGAGAGAGAGAGAGAGAGAGCAGGAGCTTAGCTAATTTATATTATATTACTGACCGTCAAAATAACTTCCTGAAAAGGTAAAATAAAAAAAAACCCTGATGCCAGAGATAAATAGAGAATAGCACACTCCATGTAGAGGTCAGGGGAAGCTGGCATTCCCAACCACAAGCTAATGAAGAATTTTTAATCCGAGAATCATAGATAATAGAGCAGAGCTTTAAGTGTGACTGACACATACAAGATGCGTCCAGCTTCTCCCACTTAACCCCCGGGTCCTCTCTCCTCTTTCAGCCGCTCAGAATCCACAACACTCGCCTCGTTTTTCTTGCCCATTTTTTGGCCGTGTTCCTCCTCTCGATTATTTTATGAAAGGTCTTTCGTACTATTAGATAACTTTAATCTATTTCTCTTCTGTTAACATTATATTATTACATTGGTGCCTGATCATTTTATGCAGTTTCTGTCACCATAGAGAACGGAATCTCTCTCTCTCTCTCTCTCTCTCTCTCTCTCTCTCTCTCTCTCCAAGTTTGTCTAAACATAAAGTAAGACGGCCCAAGAGCTAAGTTACATTTGGCAAGGTTTTTATGGTTCAGCATTCCCTTTAGCTGTAGGACATCCAAAATTGTGAATTCCTTATTAATATCAAGACCCCCATCATTTACAAATCATCGCGGAACTCAAGTTTTAAGGATCGTCAAAACCGAGTTTCCTTCAGATCTTGAGGGCCTCCGTCCGCTTCCCACTTTTCAACCCATCATTCATCACTGGACGTTCTCAAACCCTCTCCTGTAAAAGTCTTTTTTCGTTCCATCCATTTTTATTCCTAATAACCATCATACACTTATGCTTCCATTTCAGTATATGTGGTCGAGTCTCAGCATATTAGCTTTGATGAGTTTGTTTCTCTTCCACTGCCTGTTAACTTTAATCTGTCAGCGTTATGGAAACATTTCACTATTTTCTCTTTTTATCCTCAAATCCCAGACTTTGTTCGATTTTATAATTATGGGTCAGCACATCCTCTAACCTCAAATAAGAGCAATCCCACGTTTGTTATTGTTTTCTTTGTCAGGTAATTTTAGCCTTACTCTTTTCTACCTGGTGGATAACCTCATGACCTCTGACCTCCTAGATTGCTTCAGCGTCTGTTTAATCCTCACTCTTACAATGGTTATGAAATAGCCTCCAAATATATCTTTTCACTTTCAACCCATTTCAGCGCCTCCCTTGTTCAGCTTTTGAATAGCTTAATCACTACTTCATTCCAACTTTAGATATGTCCAAGCCTAGATTTCTTCTGTCAGACTAACAACGTTTCTTGCCTTCATTTTGTTTTCTGCCACAAAGAAACCTTTCTTTTTAATTTGCCCCAACTTTATCGTCGTCTAACATCTGCCAAAGTGTTTCTAATACAATTTATTTTCATTCTGGTAATTTGTCATTCACTCATTAATAATGAAATTGAAATTATGAAATAACTTTTCTGAAATTAATATAAAATATCCGTTAGAAAGGGTAATTTTAAGAGCCAGGAGAGACGGCTGTGTGGAAAGAAATCCTGAGCTTGAGATACAGATAAAGAAACATCCTATACCAATGCGGTAACATCTGGAAGTGCTTCATCGAAGGTGTCATGTAACTCCAGTGACGGGGAGGGATTCTGCCTTTTTTTTTTTTTTATTTAGAAGGTTGTGAAATATGGCTAGAAAGATAATTAGAGAGAAATAACTAAGAATAATGAAGAGAAAAAAATGACAATGAACTGCACTTGCTAAACTGTCTAGGGAAGAAGGTTTAGGAATAATAATGATCTCTTCAACGTGTCCTTCATTATATCGGGAGATTTCAAAGAGAACTTATTCAGACTGTCAGAATGAACTCGATAATTTCCTTCCGTTGAAAATGCGGCCTCAAAATGACCTTTTGTGACCTGATGTGACCTGTCAGGTCACAAACATCATTCAGGGTAAGAACCCTGCGGTATATAACTTCCATTTATGGAATCAAGTCTTGGGCATAGGTATTAAAAAGAATTTCTAGTAGGTAAAGATTGGATTTATTTTTGAAATGGTTGACTTTCAGAGAATTGATTGTTAGAGTAATAGAGAAGTTTCATTAAACACTAAACAAAATCAAACGATGGGTAGACTGAATAGTATTTAGGAATCAAACAGACTGAAATTGCATCTGAAGTAAGGTTATACATTAGTCTGGTAAAGTATGTATTGTATACGTAAATGATTGGTAGTATGGCAACAACAAAAGATCTGTGAAAGATTTTGTTAATATTAGAATAAAGCTCTAATAAAAATGTTAGGCATCATATAGCCGAAGAATTGGAATTGTTACAATTAGGGAAATCACAGAAATTCTGTATGTAGATGAGGTAATGACCTCGAGGGGAAAGGAGATGGCTTGGAGATGGCACCATGCAAGGGGGAATAATACAACAGTGATCAGTGTGCCTTCTAGAAACAGCCCTGTAGATGAGTGGAAATTTGTAGAGGTGAAAGCACAGTGGCTGTGTTTCACAGAGGCCCTTTCCCTCGTACGGTGGTGGATATAATGATGACGATGATGATGAAAGATTTAATTAAAGTACCTTTTGTTTACAGAACAAAAGAAAAAAGCAGCAACAACACTACAAATACACTACCTCTGCAAAAAAAATAATAATGCAATCTACAGAGAGGTTGATTATGACGATGAAAGTTGCAGTAAAATAGCAAAGAAAGCGTTTCTCTGTTGGTATCAAACCACTTCACAAGTAGAGAGAATGCATTTACAGAAAAACATTCTGTTTTCCATAATGACAATAATCAGAGAAAATTTGAAATACAACTGGTACACAATTTAATGATGATTTTATGTAAATGATCCTCATTGAAGTATGGTGAAAAAGTTGTTATAACTACGTGCTGGTAAAGACTACAGGAGAATAATGAAGTATTTATACGTACGCACACACGCGTAGTGTTATATTTAAACTTGTCCGTGCTACAGTCTTAGGAATAAGAATTGCCACCAAGAAAGGCACTAAAAACTGCTAGTGTTATTGCAGTTGACTGCTGTTTCAGATATTTTTCCTTCAAACATACTTTTATGAGGGTATCAAGAGAGCAGTTCCCTTAATGCTGTTTATCTTCTAATTATATCTATTAAGTAAAACATTGTATGGGAAGCATTACTGGGTAATTTCACGGGTACAAAAATGAATGTTTGCCACAGTGCTAAACTAACAGTGAAACCAATATCAAAGGTTTGTAACAAGATTGTCATAAATAGCGCTATTTCCCCTAACTTATTAATGTTCTGAAATCTACTTGGTGCGAAGTGCTACAGCTTTATATTTAAGAAATAAGTAATCCTGATAGTTGCATATGTTTCAGATTTTACATTTCTAATATCGAATTGATAATCTTCATTTTAGTTACTTATTCTTTATTTTCATATTCCACGTCAATTTATGGAATGCTTTTCTTACGTAATGGTTTCTTTTTTCCATGTTACTTTATTGACAAAACAAATCAAGGACAGTATGCCTCACCATCAACTCTTTCCATATCTTTTTTTTTATATATTCTTTCTCGCTGACTCGAAGTGGCATTGGTGTCTTTTCTAAAGGTGCTTAATTACCCATTGCCTGATGGACTAAAAATTCCAGAAAATCCTACATGACATTCTGGATGCGAAAGTCTCAGAGAAAAAAAACCCCGTTGGGAGATAGTCCTGTCAGTTCACCTCATCTGGTGCACTGTAGGCGTGTTTGCTTCAGCTGTACCCACTTTTTAGCCTTTCACGTGACCTCCATCCCTGTTTCTTTTCGTCAGTATTGCTGTCCTCCCTCACTAACTCTTGCTTCTTAGTGCAAACTATAGAGGTTTCTTCCAGTTCCACCTCCAGATCCATGTGCTTTATCTCCTTTATTTTCTGGATCTCATTACCTTGCTGGCCAACCACTCCAACTCCTCTCCACTGTCTTAAGCACGGAGTACCGAAAGAGTCCCTTCAGTGCTTGGCTTGACACCCTAAATTTCATAAATCAAATCAAATCAGATCAACTAAGAAAAAATAACTTCTTTTCAACTTCCATTATCCTTCAGTCATTAACCAAACAAAAGGTCCGTAATATATGACTTTCTGTTGCAGAGAATTTTCTCCTTCGCTTTCCTCTTCAGCTACTACTTACATTACCAATCTTCTCTTAAGCCGCATTAGAAGACGTTCCCGACTTTACAAGTAGTGTATAAGCCTCAAGATAGACAAGGCATTCCTGTAATTCATGAAAAGTAGTAAAAATTTATTAGGAAACACATGAAAATTTCTGCGTAGTTTCCTGAGCTTAAATTTTTTTATGATATGAGGACATTATATACAAATAAAATCAAGAAATACTACAAAAACAGCATTCGTGAATCTTGAATATTAAGTTTAATTAATATATATATATATATATATATATTTATATATATATATATATATATATATATATATATATATATATATATATATATATATTTATATATATTATTATATACTATATATATATATATATATATATATATATATATGTATATATGAGATACATAATATATATATATATATATATATATATATATATATATATATATATATATATATACATATATATATTAGTTACAAATGAGGCATACAGAATAATAAAACTTCATACATAAATTATCGATTATGAAAACTGTCCGTAATTTTAAAGCTTCAGTACAACGAAAATCCAGTGTTTTTGGGCTTATGAAATGTGATGTCTACTCAGTAAGGGAAAAGTCTACAGTCAAATAACTACTTTTCATAGATCGCAAAATTATCATATCGAGAATTCAAGTAGCTCCTCACTCAGAATGTAGACGATAAATCATAAATTTCTGTATGAAGAGAGAGAGAGACAGAGAGAGTAAAAATATTTTGAAGATTAATTTCGTGAGAATTAATTACTAATTAAAACTTAGCGTTCTTTGACCGTAGACTTTTCGATTTCTGACACGTTCTCAAAGTTCAAGGTTCCAATACTTTGGATTTTTGTTGCACTAAAGCGCTGAAATATAGTCAGTTTCAAGAAATTATGGCCAATTTTGATATTTATTTATCGTCTTATTTTTTACAGTATATATATATATATATATATATATATATATATATATATATATATATATATATATTCTTTTGTCTTCAGCCTTTACCCATCTCTATATGGGGTCGCTGTTCCAGTGTAAGCCTTCTCCATCATCTTCTGTCTTGTATCCTGTTCTCTTAACTCCTGCATTTTTCCTGCATATATATATATATATATATATATATATATATATATATATATGTTATACATATATATATATATATATATATATATATGTTATATATATATATATATATATATATATATGTTATATACATATATATTATATATAATATATATATATAATATGTATACATATGTTATATACATATATATATGTATATATATATGTTATATATATATGTATATTTTACTCTTCGTTTCCTCCTCCTCCTCCTCTTCTTCTTCTTCTTCTTCATCTTTCTTCTTTCTTCTTCTTCTTCTTCTTCTTTCTTCTTCTCTTCTTCTTTCTCTCTTCTTCTTCTTTCAATGGGACATTTACTTTTTAATGGGTCTCTATCCAGCTTTTTTCTATCTTAAACGGCCCTATATATATATATATATATATATATATATATATATATATATATATATATATATATATATATATGTATGTATATGTAAGATTTTTTACTTTGTCCTTTCCTCCATTACGCTAAATTTCATACTTCCTGGACTGTGTTTGTCCTTTCCTCCATTACGCTAAATTTCATACTTCCTGGACTGTGTTAGTGCGGTGCGGTACATATTTCCATTCCTTTCAAAAGGGATTCTTTTTTACTAGAATAAGACTATTTTGTTTTGCCTTTTTGTAATTCTTTTATCCTTACATGTTGTTGTTCAAGTTTTATTAGGCCATCCACTTTATCAAACTGTGTCCAATTCTTATATTTCGTGTGTTGAAAACTTGTATGCTCTCTATATATACTCTTCAGTGTTTTTCATTATAGCATATTCATAACTTCAGCGTTGCATTTTTCATCCATGAAATCTGAATTGTTTTTAAGTGCCTGAATTATTTTAGTCATGAACAATCTTTACTATTGCTCCGACATACTAGATGTTTCCTAATAAGTATCATCTCATGATAAGTCTAGAATATAATAGAATTCAAGTATTTTACTAACTTGTGTGGCAGCCTAACCTTTTCATTAACAGTAGATTTGATGAAACGAGTGATGCCCCCTAAACGCTGGAAATGATGTAGAAATAAAGTAGGAAAGTGCTGTAAAGTCTATGGTAGTCGTATTTGTTTATGAATTAAGCCTATTAGAAGTGAAATACGTTACTGCAGCTTTTCATCATTTGTTCTTACCAAGTCTGTATTTCACCTCGAAACGTATTATAAATTAAAGCTCTTGACCTGTACCTCAGATCAAAATCCCCGATGATCAACTTTAACAAAATCCTCCAGGAATATGCCAATAGACTCTAGAAATACCAATTATAGCACTCTGTTTCACGATGACGTAATTCTTTTTTATTCATTTTCTGGCTCGCCCTTCTCTCTCTTTTTCGAGGTAATTCATTTTTTCACTCATCCCTAGACCCTAGTATCTTCTCCCCTTTAGTCTCTTTTTCCCCATTTGCCATCGTCGTGTCTCCCCCATGGAATATATTTTACCCTCCCCTAAAGTAAACAAGGACAGGGAATGCTCCCTAGCGCTGGCTATGGCGGTTCTTCCACCTTCATCGATATCTTTCTCCTCATTTTTCTTTTTTTCCTTTATATGTTTTTCCTTGTTTCGTTCTTTCCTAATGGCGGGATCTTATTGAAGGACAGTGTAAGTTTTTGCAACGTTGAATAACTGGATATGATGCAATTAAACATTTCCTCTTTTTTTTTTTTTTTTTTTTTTCGTTTTAACGTGCTTTTATACCCATTTTTATATGGGGTAAGCACGGTGCCTTCTTTGAAGGACTTTGATTCCTTGGTTGTAAATAGTCTCGCTGGTTCAGTTCGTTACTGGTAGATTCTTGATATATGACATAATTTTCCTACTCTTTGCTGTAGCGTCGCTTTCTTTTCAGAGCGACGAAAGCACTCTTGTCACAAGACAAGGAAATCGATTTTCAATAGACAAACACGTCACACATACGCAAATTGTGTCTGCTTCTTTGGTTCTGTTTGTTTGTTTGCTCTTTTGTGAAGAGTGTTAAACCATGACAATTCAAGCATGTGGATGCATTAAATGTGTGTTTATTTGTTCAGATACGCAGAAAAAATCCTTTTATCATTCCTTTCATCAAGAAAACGAGATTTTGTAAAGTTAAAGAGCAAAGACAAAAGTAAAGGTAGATAGAATTTTATTTGCAAATGGTAAGACTAATTGGTTAATATAAAGTGTTTTGCATATATGAAGCTCTTAGTAATAAATCTTCAATGAAATTTAATAAATTAAGATGAACAAGTATTGTACTTTTTCAACACGGCACACTTTTCCAAGCATAATTTATACGTCCTCTTTTCCTCATCGACTACGAAATTAGTTTGTGATGTATTTATCGTACGTAGCGATTAGATTATCCTAATGTTAATCTAAATACATTTTTATGCTTATATTAATATACAGTTTATATATATATATATTTATATATATATATATATATATATATAAATATATATATACATACATACATGTGTGTATATATATATAGATATATATATATATATATATATATATATATATATATATATATATATATATATATATATATATTATATTTATATATTTATATAAATATTACAAACAGTTAGGTATGCCTTTCATATTCCAAGGATTTACTCTTTATCGTCAACAGCGCATTTCCATGATTAAAAGCGACTCATTGCATAATAATGAAAGTCCTTTCAATAATATCCACAGACTTACATCGCATTGCCTGCGGCTTCCTCCTGTTATCCTGTTATTACAGAAATTTCAGTTGTTAAGTCGGACGCATTTCCCTGCTGATCGTCAGAATAGTTTTAGTTTTAAAAGATTCATTGGATTAATTCTCTTTAATATGCAGTTTATCATTGCATTTTCTCTTGTATAAACGAAATTTTCCCCAACGACAAAAGTAACGTACTTTCCAAAATCCCTCAGTCGTTTTATTCCATGATTATCAGTGGATTATTTAATTCATCATATTCAAAGCAAGTTTTAATCATTCCTCTCTCTCTTCAATCTCTCTCTCTCTCTCTCTCTTTTCAATCAAAGCTCTTCTTGCTAATGTTCGAAGTTTCATGGCGTGTGTTCAGTTGCACAGGCAGACAGATATAAGTCCGTGTGCCACAAATTGGTAGGTGTTCTTAGAAAAAAATAATCAATTTATCCTATTTATGATCCTGTGCAGGTGATGGTATCCTTCTGGGATATTACTGATGTAGAAACATCTGTGACAGTGATGTTCACAAAAATGAATATTCAGAAAATGAATTTACCAAGTTTAATCAGACAGACCAAACAGAAAGGTACACAAGAAATCCTATTCTAAAATAGCAATTAATGAAATAGGTCAAAGGCTTCAAGTAAATGGCTAAAGAGGGTAGAGAGGACTTTAGGAGCTTCTGATAGAGACAGACAGATAGACAAAGTGAGAGGGAGAGAATGACGGGGGCGAGGATTGGGGGTCATTACTAGTGGCTGGGCTATTAGGAGAGGTGTAAGGGAGGAGGGGTCAGTGTTGTAACATTGGGATCATTTAACACCGGGTCTTGATAAGGTTACGCTAGATTATGGCGGCACTTTAATATAAGTCGATGGCATTCGTGCCACTTCAATTTGGGTAATTGGTCAAACAAACACCGCTTAAGGGGCCGGGTCAACAGTTTATCTTTATCCTCCTTTACTCTCTCTCTTTCTTTCAGTCATTCTATATCTTTGCTTGTTCTCTTTCTGACCTATATGTCTATCTATTTATTTATCTATCTAAGACCGTAGACTGTTTCTGAACTCTCTTTATCACTCTGTCTGTTTTTGCACTCTCTCTTGATCTCTAAGTATCCACCTACCTAACACCTTACTCGATCTTTATTTTTCCTCATCCTCTCTCCATTACTATAGCTTATTTCTGCAACCCCTGCCCCGCCCCCCTCTCTCACTTTCTCTTTCACTAGAAATCCATCCATCTACTTGTCTTTGTACAGTCCTCTTAGCCTCTCTCTCTCTCTCTCTTCTCTCTCTCTCTCTCTCAACTAACCCTTTTCATTCCCATTAATTTTGTCACTCAGTTTCCTACCCTTATGTTCTTTTCCCTAGCTTATTTTTTCATATTTACTCTCTTTTTATTATAACTTTTTTTATAGTCTATATAAGTGATGTTACTCAGATGCACTTATCTGCGTCAAAAAATCTCTTGTAATTACGTGAATCCATTACACATTCGTGACCATAAGTTCATACATTTAGCCTTCATAATGGAAAGTATTACAAGTTCATGCATGTAACCCATATAGAGATCGGCAATCTTGGCTGATTTCGATTCCAAACAGAGGACATGAATATGACAGGAATATGTACAGCAGAGCAGATATCAACTCATATCTCTCTTAATTGCCGGGTGGTCATGTGCACTGTCGCCCTACTTCCACTTCCAAACAACAAAAGTGCATAGGTACGAATCTGGTCAGAGGTTTTTTTAAGATAAGGTGAATTGAAGTTGATGAGTCAGTTGTCGCTTAATGTCTATGAATATATATATATATATATATATATATATATATATATATATATAAATATAATATATATATATATATATATATATATATATATATATATATATATATATATATATATATACTGTATATGTGTTTGTATAATGTACAAACATTGCTTACAATATATATAATATATGTATATATATAGTTTTCTCAAAGAGCATGCAGTCTTGGATTTATGGAGTGAGTATATTATTAAGGATAATTACAATGTCTTAGACAAGAGGCTGAGCTGAATCATGCAAGAGTGGTAGAGATTACGGTTAGTTTGAGAGTGTTTATGGAAATTACCTGTGGCAAAACAACTATGTCTTGCCTCATCTTTAGTTTTCATTCTTATCTTAGCAACACCTGTATGGTGTCCAAAAGGTACCATACAGTATCCGGGAGATCAACTCCTGGAACACCTTTGTTTAACTCCCCAATGTACAGTACTTTCCGGGAGTGGAGGCCTTCACCTCCAATCCCTTAGTCCTTCTCTAAATGGGATAAAGAAAATGACTGAAAATGGCGCAAAGTTTCATAATCATGCCTACGATACCTGTGCATGAAAACTGAGGGTTGTTTTTCTGAAAAAAATGACACTCCATTATGTTTAGGAAGTGCAGTGTTGATATAGGCTGGGATTAATACTGAATCCAACGGAGAAACGAGAGAAGTAGGAAAAATTATCGGAGGTCTAGGTGCAAGTTCGTGAGCTAAGAGATAGGATGATCACTGAAATGTATATTTACCGATACTTGTTGGATATGTGCTCCCTGATGATAGCAAAAGTGGAATAATGCTACTGCATAAAGAGAATTTGAAAGCGTGTGTTTGTGAGAGTAAGATTTTTAGGATAAATGAAAGTCATGGCAAGAGGTGGTTGGTTCCGTTTTCAAAGTGGAATCAAATCTCACCGATATTGGCAGCTGAGATGAGGTTATTCCTAATAATCTGAATCAAGGAACGTCTTGATAACAATGAAAAAATGTAAGATAAAATGGAAATGTCCGACAAGTAAAAAGGGACTGTTGATGGAAGTGGAATCCTTTGAAGTCGTTCGAAACAACAAAAGCTGTTTAGTTGAATATTTGTCTACATGGTATATGTGGAGTGATGACAGATGAAAGGTAGAGAATGTTCCTTGAGGTGAGTAAATGCAAACAGATTAACTATAAATTTGATAAGACCGTGAACCATAGTAAGTAAAGTGGAAACAAAGTAACAGGAATATTCGAATGAAAAGTTCTAACTATCCTTAGGAGTGGAGCTTTTGTATTTATATTTAGCGTAGTATCTGTAAAAGGTCATATGCAGTGCTGATTAGTCTAGTCTGTGTATAAAGCTGTTACCTCTGTGGATATATTCTGTACAGTGTACATGTTGACTAACGCTTTAAAATATTTCAGTAATACAAATAAAATTTTGAAAAATGAATACCATTAAAATATCGAATATATAAAGATCTATATTTTCATACCAGCTTTAATGTGAAACTCTTTCAAGTGAAACAAAGAAAATAAGTAAATATCAAACAAAATATAACAGTAATTTATTGTGTACTGAGAATCGCAAACCTTTGTAACACCGAGCAAGAAAATGGCCTCAGTGGAGGATTTTATATCTTTTAATCTATATTTAATCTAGATAAATTTCCGACAGTTTATCAGTTCTTTTTATTCGGAAATTAAGCTAAATCATCTTTGATCAGTGATGTCCTCCAACTCCAAGTAAATTATATAAAAAAAAAATTAAGTAAGGAAATTCAGCACCACCCAATTTTTTTTTTTTTTTGCTTCATAAGACGAACTAAATCATCCTGAATCAATAAGGACTTTCAATTGGGAGATTGAAAAGAAGGGGAAGATTGGGACCTCTGGTGAGACTAATCCCGAACACACACCTGTGGCTTCCTCCTTATTTCCTTTTGACTCTGATGGGGATGATGGTGATAGTAATGAATATCATTATGATAATTATATGGATGACGTAGATGACTATGATACTGCGATGATAATGATAATGAAGATGATGATGATGGTGGTAATGATTAAAGAGTTATGGATGATGATTTCGTATAGGTAGTAAGACCCTAAGAAATGTGAATGCAATATTTATCAGAACTCTGTGACGTGGATTTATGAGAATCACCTCGTCGAGGCCCTTCCTTATCTGATTACTGTATGAAGGAATACATTTTGATGATGACCCAAAGTCTCTGTTTTTTATCTCTTCCCATCACCATCCGTGGCCCACACCAAGCAACCAACAAACAGCTACATCATTCCTTCCTTTCATTCGCCGGTTAGGTGTTCGAACGCGAGTTCTTCGGTCGTAACCGTAGAGCATTGCCAATCGCGCTACGAGGACTACGAGAGACAGACAGACAGACAGACAGAGAGAAACGGAGAGAGTGGATAATTATCTCAAGGAAGACGTTCTGAGGAGGGTAGGCACCAGCTGCGCAGACATCATCAGTAAATAGAAATTAAAAGAAAAGGATGTTCTCTCATCTCATTTAGAACAGAATAGAGGAATGTTTGAGATCCAGATAATAGTATTACATGTGGAAATGTACACACAAACACGCCAACACCCATATACACACATACATACATACATTATATATATATATATATGTGTGTGCATATATATATATATATATATATATATATATATATATATATATATATATATTATATATATATATATATATATATATATATATATATATATATATATATATATATATATATATATATAAATGCTTGTAATTCCATCGTGACTTTTTCATACTCTCAGCTATTTAGCTGCAAATACCCATTGATATCGAATTCACATTGAACTGGGTATAGCTTAAACTCAAGTTATTTCAGTAGGTAAGCATGTTAAGAACCCTTAACATTTTCATCACTGTACAGTATATTGCATTAAAGGCTCTTAAAGTGAAGAACGTATTTTACATAAGAGGGTATTATTTCTGTTTGCGAAAGTTTCAGTGTCTCTGTAAAAAATCATTGCTGTTATAATTAAATTGGTTTATTTCATTCAACCATTCCCATGTTCAAATAAAGAAGCATTTGAGATTACGAAGTGACTCTAATGTAAATTCATTTTATGCTAAATAAGCAGAGAATCAGGAGAGACCTACGGCCAACCCATCTTTATCTGTCTATCATATCCTCCTACACGACTTCCTTTCTCTCTATCTTCATTACCAGCCTAACCTTTCTCATCCTTCATCCAACCACTAACTGGGCTATCTATCCAGGACATGGGCGGGTCAACATGGGCGTGGTCAGCCTTATCTAGTGGCCAATCATGAAGCAGCTTACAACCTCCTTCCTGCTTGATACTACCGGACCTTTACCTGATAACCGCCCTTGTTAAATGAAGCAATAGCACCGGGAGGTAGTTTAGGCGAAGGGATGGGCGGATGGAGAAGGAGGGAGGACGAGGTAAGAGGTCGGGGGAAGGAATGAGGTAAGAGGCACAAGGGGAGGGAGGGATTACCTCTGATGGGTCTGAACACTATTTGGGAAATGTTACGACCGGATAAATTCGAGGCAGAAACGCCAAAGGAGGAAATAAAATAAACCAGAAAATACAACGAAGCTTCCACTAAAGATTATTCATGATACGCCGTTAATAGTGATTTCCAGTTGTTTGTGCCATTCCAGGTCGGGATTCAAACTGTAATGAAATGTGTCTGAACAAACATTTGCAAATGATGTTATGGGGATGGATCAGCTTACGTTGCTCTCTCTCTCTCTCTCTCTCTCTCTCTCTCTCTCTCTCTCTCTCTCTCTCTCTCTCTCTCATGGAACCAGGCATATGTTGGCCAATTTAGTTGCTCTTCATAGCATATAATTCTGGACCAGTTTCGCCTGCTTTATAAGCAGTAGTGTACATGTCATACAATACATGTAAATATACATGTGTATTGATCAGAGAAATTTAGTGAAATTCCAAAGTACATCTTTATTCTAAAATAAAGGGATTAACAGTTAGCAATATGTTAATGAAACGCGATCTCTTAATAACGCAATCATTTGTGAACCACAACACCTCCACGACTGTCTTCTGTTGAACAGAGTAGTTTACAGAATTTCACAAGATTACAAGTGTTTGATTGACTATATAAAATAAAATGAAATTTGATGACGGGGCTATATGAAAACTGATACTTAATGATGGACGCCCATCTACCAATTCAGCCTTTAATTTTGGCCTGTTATTCATTATCTATTTTAGAAACTGAGAATTTTTTCTTCAAATATTTACGTAAAATTAAATTCAACATTTGCATATCATCCTGGAAAAATGTTGAGAAACGCATTCGGTCATTGGGGAAATAAGTAATTTATAAACTCAGTCAGTATGTATGAAAAAATATGAACAAATAAGTAAACATATAATAATATATTAATGAATTTCAGTAAGAAACAAGGTAAGCAAACACTGTTTGCGTCTAATGTCCTTTTCAGTGAACGTGGTAGATGTGGACTGAAATTTATAATAAAAACTGCGTGGATGTTTTTAGCGAGGTAAATTGACTGATGAAATAATTACATCTAAATAGAAGACCAAGTAATAAAAGGAAACAATTTTAACATACTAACATAAATGCAGAATGGAAATTCGCTGTATACTCGTATTTGTTGAATGCAGACCATCACTAAAGGTGAATTGTTCTTTATGTAAATAATTTTTATACTCTTATCACATTCAAGATCTCTGGTAAATTTTGAAAGGTTGTTCCCTCTAGCATGATTAATCCACCCTGAAAATTTCATGTAACTCCATTAGCAAACACTGGTGTTGTACAGCACACGAAGGGAAAGAAGTCAAACATGGTTTAGAACAAACGAGTAGACAGTATGGAAGCATTTTTACAGACATTAGCAGAGGAACCGCATTGAAAAACTAAGAAGGCATTTTTGCACACACACACACACACACACACACACACACACACACACACACACACACACACACACACACACACACACATATATATATATATATATATATATATATATATATATATATATATATATATATATATATATATACTGTATAATGTAGAGAGAGAGAGAGAAGGGGAAGCATCCGAGATAATCAGTAACAATGAAAAAATCTGCCCAGTACGATTCGATAATGATGATTTAATCCTAATCTTAGATAGAGAGAAAGCATTCTTCATGCTGAAGGAAACATCCGAATAAATTAACGGTAATAATAATGATAATGACAATAGTGGTAGTAAACTGTCTAGAAGAAAATTATCATGACCATTTGATTTCCTGCGGGAGATCTTGTATTCACAAAAAAGGAAAAAAAAGTCAACGGACACTCGCAGATCCCGTGCTGTAATCTGAGCGATAGAGTGTGCGGGAGTACACATGAAAAGATCCAACGACAGGTCTCAATTCTCTAGGCGTTCCCGAACATGGCGTTGTATTCCCAGACTGAAAGAAGGCTGGAAAATTTTCTGAAAGCAATTGACTGGATCGCCTCTGATGATCTTCAGTTCCATGTGACTGTTACTGTACATAAATTTCCTATCCATTTAAAAAGGTTTCTGATGGAATATGGTCTCTTTATTTACAGACAGCTATAATTATAAAGAAGTCCTATAGCATCAAATTTAAGTGATGATTTATAACGTCATAACGGCTTTAAAACATATTATGACAAATCCTGTTTTAATTTTCTTCAGCTCATGGATTTTGTTATGATTATCGAGAAAATAGGTTAAATTGCTCTCCCAAAAAGCTCAATTGCAAGATTTGCAATGAATTATCCTTTAGTTAATTTGTATTTGTTTAGTTTCTCGGTGGGTCAAGAAATTAAAAGCTGGATTTTAAACTCTTAAAATGGATAGTATATAAATAATACAGCAGTTCCTGTTTGAACTTCCTTTTGAATATCCTAATTGTAGATATGGGAATCATGACCGAAGTTCAACCACTGTAATTTAAAATGACATAGGTGTATAGTATACAAATCAATGTTGCTAGTCACACAGTTCATTAGAAGAAATTAGATAATCTAAGGAGCAAAAGAATCTCTGTACCTGTGGTTGCGCTGGAACAAGTGCGATTTATTTCCTAAATAGAGCAGCCTCCTCTTCATCTTTGATTTTTCATAATAAGCATCGCCTTTAATTACCAATCTACCACCGAGTGTCTCACCTCAACCGGTCTCATCTCATCATTTTGAAAGACCGCTCAACCAGTCTGCCCAGCCGTAAATGGGGACAGGCTCTTGGCTTGGGTGTTACGGGGGTGGGGGGATGGGGAATCGCTACCCTATTCAAGAAACCTACAGCCAATAAGAATGTTTGCCTTCAGGATGTGTTCCCAGGACCCCCTCGATGATGAGGGATTGACTTTGCCTTTTTAATATAGAGATAAATCAAGCCATTCTCAGGTGTATTATCCAAGCTTATTCTGTAAGTGTGGTCTTCCTAAGCTGCCCTCAGGAATATTATCAATGTAAACCTCGCCTTTGTACAGGTCAGATGGAAAAAGGAGTTCGTGGTTTTGTGATTGCAAAGTTAAATAATTTTAATTGCGCAAAATGAAATCCTTTTTATTGTAAGTTTAACTGAAATGATATTCACATGGATGCTGGCATATGTCCCCGTCTTCCTTTAATGAATTATTAATTCTTCACCTACTAGCGTGAATTTTGTTATGTGTTTTATAATTAAAGAGAAAAATCAACCATAGCTGATATATTAGATTATAAAAAAAGTTCTGTGGTTGCAACAATCATATTTTAGTAAAGATGTCAACAATGATACTTGATGTAAGGAAGGTAAAAAACGTAACACAAAATTATTATTATCATCATCATCATCAGCTTCAACACCAATAATGTATAAATCGTCGAAATTCCCCTTCTCAGAAAAAAGAATTACTAACTCCTGTCTTTCTGGCAATTCTTCTCCATCTATTAACTATTATATGATGCATCAATCAAGTACCTGTATATCAGTGAGTCTTTGGAGTTTCTTCCTGTTAGATAAACTGCCAGGGCTATTAAGAAATTTGGCCATATATCTAAAAATAAAGTTATGCAAAGAAGAGTCAGAAAGTTAAAACAAAATCCGTAAATATATTCTCACAGGTATGCAATCTACCTCATTTGTCTTTAAAGATCAATAGCACGATTGGAATAGTCACGAGTATCCAAACACTACTTATTTAAATTTTCAACCTTGATATTTACTAATCCGAGTAGCTCTTCACAAATATTTTGAAGGAATTAACTGAAGAGGTATTATTTTAAACCTCATATTTTACAACAGATGAGCGTACATCTACACGCTACCTAGCAGTATGGTCACGTTACTGTTTCTTTTTTATTGTAGTTCGTTGTAAATAAGATAACATTTTAATTTCAATACTTCTGCATTGTTTAATCTTTTCATTTTTTAGGTCATTGCAAGCGAGTAATCTGACCTACATCTAAGACTTTTAAATGTTTTTAGATTGGCAGTACCGTAATGAGAAAAATAATGCAGAAGATCTTATGTCCTTCATTCGTCTTAGCAGAGACTTCAGAAAACTGTCAAAGATATAGCCGGTCCCTATTTACCTAGCTGTTTATTCCTATAGAGTGAGATTGGTTCTAATCTCTGTGCCTCAGATAGGAAGTAAGATTATGCTATCAACCTTTCGTTTATTCATTTTCTACCTCCGGCACTCCAATTCCTTGCCCTCCCCCTCCCCTTCCCCCTCCCCCGCCACCTCCACCTGCTAACAACACCCCTCCCTTTTCCCCAACCATGACAGTCACATATGGATAGTAATCAGAGGAGCTCCGATGTGCGAGTTATTGATTGAGGTATTTGCTGGGGTGAAATGTTGCGTTGTTCTCCGGTAGATGGATAACAGCTCCCCATTCCAATCTCCTTCTGTACCCCTACCGTGGCGATACCCCATCCCCTCCCCTCCCTCACCCAATCCCCGCCACAAGTAGCAGTCTTCCAGCGCCCTCCTGAAATACAGCAGCTACCGTGAACCCCCAATTTCCTTCCCTTAAAACGTCGTTCTTTCCGTCCACTTGGCTCTATCATCGCTCACGGGCGCCGCTCGAAACTTTTCACTCTCTATGAAGTCTGGATCACATTCTTCTCTTTCTTCATTTTAACGAGTATTCCAGTTTCCACAAAAAAGGATAATGGAGCAATATATGTCACTGGCAAGGGTAACCCGTTTGGAGCTGCTCTCTCTCTCTCTCTCTCTCTCTCTCTCTCTCTCTCTCTCTCTCTCTCTCTCTCTCTCTCTCTCTCTCTCTCCTCAGTAGTTTTGTGAAACTATCTCTATTAAATACTGGAATTATATTAATCAAGTCACTCCCAATAAGTCTACAAGTTTTGGCGAAATATGTAGGATCAATAGGAAGAGAGAAAGTGCTTCATTCAAGTATCTTATTAATCATATAAAAAAAATAAGATTTCAGCAACCTCGACAACACTCACGGTGAAACGCAGGACAACTACTCTGCTCTGTCAGTTTCCTTAAGATTTCTTCTTAGATTCAAAAGATGATCGGTGTCAGTAATATCAGACATTAAAATGTGTCGATTTGTGCGTTGACAACTTAGGCCCTCCAAGTTCTCTTTTTGCCACTTATTCCACTCAGTGATACGTCTTGATTGAATTTAGGGGCTGTGACGCCAGTAAATTTGCAGTTAATCGGTCTTTCATTTTTGCTGCTTCGAATGTTTGACAATGTTTATCCAGCTTTTAATATTACCGCATTAGTTTCATCGCAAAACTTTCTGGTATTGTTATTTGCCTTATGAATGAGATATGTGCCAGATTTACTTCTCGTGACAGATATGGTAAAAATTTGGTATCATTACTTATTGCATAGAGACTGTATACACACATACACACACACACACACACACACACACATATATATATATATATATATATATATATATATATATATATATATATATATATATGTGTGTGTGTGTGTGTGTGTGTCTTCAATGTGTGTGTGTGTGTGTGTGTGTACTAGGTTACGTGAAGAATCTGTCACTCGGCTCATTTAAAAGATTTAGTTGACCTGTGAATTGCTATTCTATCATACAGCTTCATAGCCTTCAAGGTTATTAATGACGATATTAAGGTAAAAATTGCTAAAGGTGAATGAAGATGGAGAAAATATCTTTTCACTAAAATTCCTTGGTCAGGTTGTCAAGATCATAAAGAGCGCGGTTCACTCGGAAATTACAACAAAATGCATCTAGCCGTGTTGGGTAATAAATTTTATCATGTCGATAATGCAACTATAATGACAAGTTACAAATGTCGTGGAAGCGATTGTCCAGGGCATTAACTTACACGTATATATGCAGTGAGGTTCCAAAGATATAGAGTCTTGCAGCCAAGTATTGCTTAATATTAATTATTAAATATAAAGCGGAATGAGAGAGAGAGAGAGAGAGAGAGAGAGAGAGAGAGAGAGAGAGAGAAACCACACCATGCCTTCTGTAAGACGCACTTTTATTACCTGTCAAGGGACCTACTTCAGATCGACCAGTGTTGCCAACACTGACACTATTGCACTGTTAAAGAAAACCTTTATCCACTTTTTTCCCCTATTTTCGCATTCACGGACTTCACCCAACCCGACGAACGATCGACATTAAAAATCTTCCTTTTTTCAGTGTCACTTTCTTTCATTTGGAACTGTTGCTGGAGCCTCGGCATCAAACTTCGCCGGTAGGAGAATTTATATACATTTTTTTCTTTTTATTTCCTCTGGACGTTTCAATCATGTTTGCAAAAATGGTGGGGCTGGATCTGGAGGACACTGAGATATGGTACCAATTGCGGGGTCCTTCTCTATGATTCATGGCGCCCCGGTGTTCTCTATCTGAGGATGTGGGTCTGCGGTGGAATCGCCTCTGGTTGTGTCTGTATGCCTGAGTGGCTGCGCTTGTGTGCGAGTATCTGCCGGTCTCCTTTGTATGCGAATATGGTCAAGTTCATATTGGTATTCCTGAACTAATCTTCGTTTGTCTGAGGTCATGTTAGTATGTCAAGGTTCATGTTGCTCTCTCTCTCTCTCTCTCTCTCTCTCTCTCTCTCTTTGAGTGTTTGTTATTTTTTCTCTTTTGCATGTTCTTATGTAAGTATTTCTAACTGTTCATCTTTCTGTACACTGTCTGCTAAAGTCTCTGAGGACATGCTTATGTCAGCATATCTGACTTATTTCTTGGTGACTGTCTTTGGTTATGTACGGGCCTGTGATTTATGCACGCCCTCTTGATAGTTTATGGAATTGTACAGTATGAGAGTGTAAATATATGCGAGCGTCTGTAGGGATGTCTGATTTTGTGTCAGTATTTTTGCCGTCTGACTTTCTAATCGTCTGTAGGCAATTGCAGTTGTAAGAATATGCCTTGGGTCTTTAGGAATGTGTGAGATTATTGCAGTATGTTTCAGAATTCTATTAGTTTATGTAATTGTGCGCTAGCATGAATATGTGCTCATTAAAACGCAAAAGTGTTTGTAGGTATGTTTGAGTTTATGACAGTTCATCTGAGTCCTGACTCACTATAATGTCTGTGTAGCAAGTAAAGGTTATTTTTTTACTAGGTATGATTTTACGTCAACATACCTACCTTTATTTTTGGTTAACAGTGTTCTCGTGTACATTTCAAAACAGCTGAACATAAAATAGTATTCAGACTATGAGGTGTTTTGACTACGACCAACTGGATTTTCAATTGGGGAGATGTACGGTGTTTTGTGTATTTTATGGGTACTTTTTTCATTTCGTCTTTGAAATTTTAGACATCCTACCCTCCATATTCCTTTCCATAGTATGCGTATGTATGAATGCGTATATGTGTACACGTTAGCACCAAATATATTTCGATTTATAGAAACGGAAAAAGCTTTCCAGGTCCAAAAGTTAATCTTAACGTAAAATTTAATCTCGTTTCAGAATATGGGTAAGAAATACAATATGTAATGGGGAAATATGAAACTAACAAGTCTAGATAACCATTTACTAGGTGATAACATGATGTTCCCAAAAATCTCAGATTCGTAACGTAAAAGCTATAACCAGAGAATGGTAAAAGCAGTAGGCACTAAGCTCTCTCTCTCTCTCTCTCTCTCTCTCTCTCTCTCTCTCTCTCTCTCTCTCTCTCTCTCTCTCTAATATGACCGATATCTGAATGAATATTATTTACATGCAATACGATAAAAAGTTGCAAATGGATTTCTTTTTGAATACTTAGAATTACTCTGTATATTCACATATTCCAGTTTCAAGTATTTAAGTTTATATTGAGCGGTTTCGTCTTTAGTTTTTAAAAGCATCTTCAAGGGGACTGATACAGACGAATAAAGAGACGAGAGAAATATATTCACACGAAATAAAAAAAAAAAAAAAGGAGCCAACTACTCGTTAGCGTCAACAGATTTTTCCCATTCAGGCTGGCTCTCACCTTGGTGTTCGACCCAGGTAAACTACCCTCTTTAAACTCTATGCATTTTACATATATCGTTGAAAATAAATGAATCAGGGTTATACAGTCCTTAGCTTATATTCATATTCTATAAAACTGGATTCTTGTATGTATCTTTACACTATATAATTACAATAAACTGTTTTAACCAGTGTCCTGCTGATGACAGTATTGTTTTCACTAACATGAATGAAAATTGCACTTTTCTCCTGTGCATATCTTTTACATTTTGTATGCTGTTATATTTCCTTTTCCAGTGATTCTCGAGTTTGACCAGTGAACAATTTGTCACATGGCTTGCATGGGATTTGATATACATATCCACTAGCATTGTTGGGTGATTTCTTTATAAGTGCTTTTTCCCTTGTGTGTGTGTGCTGAGTTACTATATTAAGTGGAAACTTATAATTTCCTTTTACCTGTTATCGAAAAACTTCCTTTCCGCCTCTCTTAATGTATTGGCTAACACGGAATCAGGATATTTTAATTTCTTGTCGGTTTCCAGATACATTTATTTCATCATCAGTATTCTAACAGCTACAAATACGTAATGGTCTTAAAAATATGGACCATTAAAATTTACATAGGTAGAAATACTAGTAGGATTTATGAGGCATTATATTTAAATCCATTACTAATGTATTAGACGATCCAAAGGATAGGCCCATATATATATATATATATATATATATATATATATATATATATATATATATATATATATATATATATATATATATATATATTATACACACATATATATATGTGTGTGTGTGGTGTGTGTGTCTGTGTGTGTATATTTTAGCCTTCAAGCACTGATAAACTCGCACCGCACACCACATTCTTAAAGGCAAAGAACAAAATGCGTACAAAAAAATGCAGATATCTTAAAAATCTTGCTTGGAAGTTGAAAAGAATCTTAATCTTTTCCCTCAACTTCGTATTAAAAACAAAAGATTCATTTCCATGACTTGGACCGACGCACCAATTACACCTAATAACATTAACTTCTTTAGTAAATTCGCCCGGGCAGAGGAAGACAGGCGGCCGAATTTATTAGTTATCACATGATGAAGCCCAGACACGTGTATGGCAAAAGCCTGCACGCGACTTGCCTTTATCACGGCCCGGCACGGAAATGCTTCATATCGGGAGGATGAAGAAAGAAGCAGGAGGAAAAAACAGAATAAGTGGGGGAGGGGAGGAGGAGAATGAGGCCGGGATACGTGGGATGATGAGAAAAGAAAAGTAAAAGATAAGATAAAGAGCGAGAATAATCAAGAGGAGAAAGGCAAGCAAACTAGAGACATTCAGAAGGAGAATTATTAGGGCAAATAAGAATAATAAACCGGAGGAAGAAGAGGATTAATAACAGGTTAAGATAAACGAAGGCGACGGGCGAGTAAACCATTAGGACAGTGTAGGGAAAACAACATGACTGTAAGGAAGAGAGAGCAAGAGACAGATGTCAAAGGAAAGAGAAGGGAAGAAACGATTCAGAGAACAGATAGATAAAGTATGGGAAGCAGAAAGAGAGATTGGAAAGAGGGTAAGTTTATCTATTGTCATAAAAGAGAAAATGCAAAGAAATTGATAATTCATATTTATGCATAATGAATTTATTGGTAACCCAAGAGGAAATAAGTAGTAATATACTTCAAAGAGAGTAGAAGTTTAGGTCACCTCAATGATGTTATTGCATTCGTTGAAGTTTCACGAAGAGTGAATATCTGTTCTTTGACTACATTATTTTTTAACAACGGTCGCTCAACATATATTTTGTACTTTTCATTCTTTATGGTTTATAAAGTATGAAAGCAAAAATAAAATACCGAAATAAAGGCGTGCTTAATATGAAATGAATTGTAAATAAATATATACACACACATGTAACCAACACCCAGACAGTCGTACAGTCAGACAAGCAGACAGATAGACAGACAGACAGACAGAGGAAGACAAACACAGCACCTGAGGCTATCAGCTCTACTTATCTTAGGCTCTTCTTATTTTTGTGAGTAAGTTTGTGGCGATAAGGCCGCCAAGGAGAATTCCAAATGAGGCACCATGAAATACGTTCTGGGAGCCAGAGGGACGCCATCTTAGGGGCCTTTGGACCGAAATTCCAATGGCCGATGTGAGATTTGCGAACTTATGATTTGAGGCATCAAGCCAGCATCTTGTTGCTTCGCGTTCCTTAATGTACATTATAGCCCAAGAAACGGCGAGTTAATACAAGAGGAAGTTGTCCTGAAGGATTAGAGCATTAAGGCTGAAGTCAGCGAAAGTCGACTGAAAGGTCACATGAGGCTTAAATCTACCTTGATTCGGAATAGGATCGAAAAAGAAAAAGAGGAAAGATTTTATTTCGAGCAGCAACATTTAACTTCCCCTGCTCTCTCACTCAAGCTTTATGGAATTTGCAAATACAGGCTTCGTGATACCGTAATTTGTGCTTTCAAGATCAACAAGCAAATGAAACGATGGTTTGCGTGAGTATATGCGGGAGAGATTACCATTCACGGTACTTACCCCAACAGAGCTTTTATTTTTAAGACTTTTAAACTTTTCTCTCTTTACTAATCTCTCCCCCCACCCCAAAAACGCCCCTTTCAGATTACTTTAGGCTGGACTTTCACAAAAATGTAAATTAACTTTAAGGTGAATGTTGTTATCTCGAGTTCCTTAAGCTACCTGAGATGACTTGAAGTTAGAAATAAAGATTACGGGGTTTTTCTCACTAAAAATGGAGAGCTGCTCCAGACAAGGATCAGCCTCGAGCGAGTGAGAGATGGCTCTTCGGTTCATCAGATTATCTGAATTTCTTCTCGGTTGGGTTCTAAGGTAATATATAGACAGGAAATCAATTACCGGACTACTTAATTCCTTTGATAATTAGGTAGTCACCCTGTCCTGAAATTTTCAAGAATGCAGAAAAATACGCGAGAATTTATGCCGTTTGTAGAGATGTATGTATTCCATTTGTCTATATAAAACTAATCCATGGTTATCGAGAGGTTTTGAGACCGTGGGAAACAATAAATGCCAGGCTCAGTACTCACACTAACTAACGAAGGAATTGAGTTTCTCCTTTTGGGAAGTCAGTCTCATTACATTTGCAGTCAGCAATGCCCCACTCAGTCTTACATCTCCCATCCATCAGGGGCCGAGCCTATATCTTAGTTAATTGTTAAATCTTAGTCTGTTTTGTCTCCATCTTGCGTGACCTAGAGAAGGTCACAAGGCCGCGTGAAAGGAAAAAAATATGCAGACTATGCATAACAAATCTCAGTAACCTTGTGGTTACCTATATTGAGTTAGCAGCACGAGCTCCATGTATATATGAGAGTTGAACCCACCAAAGAATAAGAATAACTATTAGAAAAATAGTTTTTCGTTTTTTAATGGAGAGTGAATCGACCATACGTCAGTAATCGTAACAGAAAACATTGTGCAAGAACATGTTCTTTGAGCCATTTCCATGAAGGGACTCGAGAAATTAGAGAAAACTGCATGTTATACTTTCCATCCAACCCCTCCTCGTCCCCCCATTCTCTCTCTCTCTCTCTCTCTCTCTCTCTCTCTCTCTCTCTCTCTCTCTCTCTCTCTATATATTATATATATATATATATATATATATATATATATATATATATATATATATATATATATATATATATACCTATATATATGTTTATTACATATATATGAATGTATATAGATATATACATGTGTAAATATATATAATATATATATATATATATATATATATATATATATATATATATATATATATATATATATATATATGATATTAGTTTTGTCATTAATTTACATTTCACTGAGACACTCTCAGATAAAAGTCATAAATACTATTTATTATCAAATGCATATTAAGTTGAGAGTAACTTAAACCCGATGGGAATCATATTTTCGTGCCCCTACCCTTGCCAGGATTAAAAACTACGCCTTTTATGGTAAGGAACTATAATGTAAGGTAATACCATTGTCGTCTTAGTTCAGCACCCTAAAGAATATAGGTTCGAATGCTTTTTAGGTCAGAAGAAATTATATGTAATTCCCTTTTGGTTTAAAATTCCCACGATAAAGTTGATGTTGTGCGTACGCGTGTGCCTGTAAATGAAACGTTACTTACAATTAGATGTGTCTGTTTCTTTTCTTAAATTGCAGAACTGATGATACTACTGTGTTTTATAATCATTTTCCCTTAGGGAAATGGCATGGGGCATGACACTAGGCTTTCTTGCAAACAGCTGAAGCACCTGCTTAAAGCACATAATTTTCTGTGCTTTCTGCCAGCATTAGAATAAAAAAAAGAAAAAAACTTTTGTCAATAGCTTGAGATTACTGAGATCACTTCGCATCAGGGCTCCAAAACAGGAACAACAAAGAGGTCACTACCACCGCCGATTCTGAAAAAGCATCTGAATAAGGCTGGGCTGGTTTGGTGGTTGATAAACCCAAATTCTCGATGTAGGCACGCAGGATTTACATGGGGGAGACAAAGCCCTTATCCTTCAGACATGCATAAACTCATCATTAAAACAGACATCGGAACGCATTTAGGCAAATCGTTTCTCCAAGCAGATGGTATCCGCCCTGAGAGGTCTAGGATTAATGCTGGACGTAGGAACCGCCGCTTGGAATATGGAATACACTGGCAGCGCACAACTTGGATTAGAAAAGAAATCCTCCCCGGCGAACCGGGTTGCTCTCCGTGGAATTTTTTGAAGAACTGTTCATTTCACATTCCTGTTTCTTTCTAAATGGTATATGAAATGGCTGAAGAACTGTTCTTTTCTGTCTGAAAGGTATTTCGTGCGTGAGATTCCACCTTCCTGTATAACGACGAAACTTTTGTATGTTGCCTGTGTTTTTCCTAGTACTTCCTGCTCGACCAATGACATCGTAAGTGAAGGTGACTTGAATAGCGATCTTTTCTTATTTTGCCTTATTTAACGGATTTATAATGTTAGCAAGAATGAGAAAGTGGGGAAGGGTTATTCTGCTGAGAAAATATTAAGGTATATTTATTCTGCAGCTGGAAACATCCATGGTCTCCTTATATGTGACTAAGAGATAAAAAGAAAAATAAATCTGCTATACATACACAAAATAGCTGCACTGGCTGAATTTATCTCTTCATCTGAAAGACATTTATTCCCATTAAACGCTTGGGTTTTCAGAGTTAAACGATGAAGTGGATAAAGAACTATTTCTACATCATATTCTTTCACGGCAGGCATTTAGCATTACATCAGTTTTTTCGAACACCAGCTAGTTAACGTATCTGATCATTAACTCTCTACTGCTGAACGACTGGTGACATTTAAGACGTAATCAGATTGGGATGACGTGCTTCGTCTTTAATGTATCTGTGATATTTGTGAGTTGCTAAATTATTAAAGCTAAAGGTTTTAGTTATCCAGTAGCTCGTGAACGCAATTGTCTGTGACGAATAGTATTAACTTTCAAGTGTTAGTGCATCTCCTTTCTCCCTCTCTCCATACGACGGGTTA
>NC_089795.1:60164484-60184484 GCF_040412425.1 Macrobrachium rosenbergii
ATATATATATACATATAATACACACACATATATGTGTGATGAGGAGATACTGATGAACGTATCTGTTTATTTATATGCATACTCGTATGTGTGTATGCATGTTTGTATGTCGGTAGGTAAGTAGGTATATACTATGGCAGACACACAAATGTAGTTATTACATGAATAACACAGCTTCTACGTAATAATGAAAGCTTATACGAAATGAAAAGAGCGTAAAAAGCAAATCCCACAATGAAAAAGCCCCATTACTTTGTAATGGTAGTGAGGAAATTATAATAAAAATATATTGCTTGAGTATTCACTTTCTTCATACATCGCTAGCTCAGATAAACGTCAGATCAGAGAAGAGGCAGAAGGAAACAAAGTCCGCAGAAAATGAAAAAAGACGAATCGAGCAACAATGTACTTGCTGTAAAATGACAATCTGCCTAACCACAGGAATTTCAGACAATGTCGGACAAGTCCCGCTTAAAGAAGCAGCAGCAGTTTAAAGAATGAAAAAACATAACGTCTATAAGTGCCTGCAAAGTACCCAGAAAGAACACTGCTTATAAATACACACCCACATTTATACATGTACCAATAAATTTCTTTTTCTCTCTCCCCAACTATTTACTTGACAACAAACCTTAACGGTTGTCCGCAGGACGCCCTGTTAGCAAACAATCTCCCTGCCAGCCAGGTAGGGGTCGAACTGGCCCCCTTCTTGATGCAAGAGATCAAAATACACTGAGCTGAGTCAAATGAGGGTCCGAACATAAACACTCTCGTGGTTTCATTTATTCATTTGCGTAAAAGGTGACCCTTGAGACTCCTCCTCTTGGCGTTTGTTTGCTTTTTTTTGTTGTTATATACATATCATGGTTTATTAATTTATCTTTTTTACACTTGGTGATTTCGAGAGTTATTATGTCGTTTACGCTGTTTGCTTTTAATTGCACTGTAATACCTTTTTGTCGTTATTGTTTATTAGCTTTAGCGTCCCCTACTGGGTCATTAATTAGTATTAACTCAAAGCTCTCTCTCTCTCTCTCTCTCTCTCTCTCTCTCTCTCTCTCTCTCTCTCTCTCTCTCTCTCTCTCTGTTACTTCATACTACTAATCGACTGATCAGTTACTTTATAAGTGCATTTTCTTAGACGCAGAACCTACCCATCCTCTGTTTAAGTCGTAGTTTCTGTCCAGCTTCCTTGGTTCATTTACTCTCACTTCTATTCTGTTTTATGATTTGTCCTCTGTCGTGAGTACTCTGCTCTAACCTCTATCCTGCTATCATTCTATAGCCGTTTAAGACCAACTGCTCCTCTCCCCACTCCATTCTCAGAAAGCAAAGCAGCGCCAGTTGCAGGTGTTGTTTTGTTTGAAGTGCAGCTGGTGAAGTTAGTAAAGGGTATGATGACCTGCGGTGATGTTCCTCTCTCAGTGGTCAGAGGAAGGATTTCAATGTGCGATGGCACGCTGGCCATGATTGCAGTAAGTGGTGGTGCTACCTTTTGTTCATTGCTGTTTCATCTTTGCTTCTGTTTGTTCCATTTCTTGCATATATATATATATATATATATATATATATATATATATATATATATATATATATATATATATATATATATATATATATATATATATATATATATATATATATATATATATATATATATATGTATATATATACATATATATATATATATATATATATATCTACAGACATATATATATATATATATATATGCTTTCGTGTAGTCTCTCTCAATAGCTGTTCTCATTCAATGCTAATGCACATGTGGCCTCTGTTATTTTAAAAAAACATCTTTCCACTTTCATCTACTTCTTACACTCAAGGCTGGAGATCTGAAGGAAAATAAATGTTGCTATGCGGATCATAATTTACTCTTATACTTACAGGTGTTTCAGCCATATTTCATAGCAGTCAACTGGGGCATTTTACTAATAAATTACATACTACTAATATATTATGAGTGCAGCTATGCAATAAAAAAATGTAAAATAAAAACAATTCAAAATCAACCAGGAAATATCATTGGAGATATATCTGGGAGATTTTCCATTAAACTCTTTTACGCCAGCTCCTCCGGATATACATGGCAGGAAGCCTCTACTGGATGTGCTGTGAGGAGAATCCTAATGAAATTTTTTTGTGTCATACAGCAAAAGTCAAATTTGCCTTTTGACAAAAATAAGAGGAACTATTAAAGAGTAACAAGGAACGGGCGTACTACTGGCACCTACGTGGTAGATGTACAAATTTTTTGATTGAGAGAAACAGCCACATTTGGGGCTCCTTGGTCAATATGAATTATGATGAAAAGTGACAAAGTTCAAAATGTAATAGAGTATAGCGTAATAACAGCTGAGGAGCGAAGTTTCTTATTCATGCTATGCAAATATAAGCGTTAGGGAAGAGGTTTGCCTGGAAATTTGGGAAAAAAAATCCAAGTTCATAAACATCAAAGAAGTAAAGACTGCCAGAATAAGGCCAGATCTCAAAAAGATAAGCCAAAGAAATATTTGAATAAAATGAGAAAGAAATGAGAAATATGGAGCGGAATGAGATCGTTAGTTTGGTGCAGTATACAGTAGTTAAAACGACTTATGACTAGAGGTCCGTATATTAGAAATAGCGTTAACATTAAATTGGGCTTTGAAATGCCCTATTCTTGTCTTATTTGTGGGAGATAAAGCACAGGGAAGACATAATGATGATGATGCCGACATGAGTTTGTAGTCAGTCCCGAAGGAAACGACAAACTGATCTCTCATGGAAGGAAGGATAAAGAAATTAAGAAAAACGGAAGTAGACGAGGAAGACGGATGTACATTGATTAATGCATATCTCAAGGAACGTGCGAACGCAATAGTTGGAGTTAAGACTTGAGTTAGGGCGATGGAAATAGTAGCAGTATAATTATTTATTAATAAATATGGATGTTCTGGAATATCTTCAAACCAGAATGCAGCAGTTCTTGCGAACACTCGAATTCAGAGCCATATCGTATAAAAAATATACAAAATGGTTTATTATTTTTTATCGTATACTTTCTGTCTCCTAAAAGAGAATAGAGTGAGGGAGAGCTTCCACAAAATTTTTCAACAGAGAAATATTGAGAACCATTGGCTACTTACAGCATCCGGTTTCAACTTCAAATTTAGTCATTCAGTGTAGTTAATTTTCTTGTTAGATGAAGATGGGGAGTCCTAAAAACAAAACAAAAAATGTGCAACAATTGAAGGAACGAATGTATGAAAATTGTCGAAGGCACTCAAGTGACGGAAGTATCAAAGACAGGAACGAGGTTAAAAAAAAAAAAGTCCATGTCTGTTAACATTAGGATGTGACAACGGGAAATATGATTAAGTGGCAGAAAGAAAGGATGACCCCCCAACAAAACTGAGGACAGAAGGAGGTGAGACTTGAATTGACAAAATTTAACTAAAAGTTAGCATCTGGAGAGAATCTAAAGAGTCTACATGAAATTTGTAAAGTAGCATGAGAAGAAAATGTTGAATCTTTGGCGAAGGGTCCATCGCCGATCCCAGAGTAAAGGTCCAAGGACATAAACAAAAATAGCGGCCAAAATACCAAGTGGTCAAGGCCACTAGCACTTCCCTAAAAGGTTAAGTATACCTTAGTTTAACCAGACCACTGCGCTGATTAACAACTTCTTGGTTTGTGGCTGAAGTTGAACTATTGATGACTGAAGATGGTTGGACGTGGCGGCGTAAGATCCACCAGATGTGGATGGACTGAACATGGCGAAATTGGACCTTATTTTACATGGCTAAGAACCAATTGGTTACCTAGCAACGGGACCTACAGCTTATTGTGGAATCCGAACCACATTATAGCGAGAAATGAATTTCTGTCACCAGAAATAAATTCCTCTAATTCTTCATTGGCCGGCCGGAGACTCAAATTCCGGCCTAGCAGAGTGCACTTCCCTAAAGACATAGACGTATAGTAGTGGTGAAAAATATGATGGACATACCTTTTCCAAGAAAGAAAAATGAATCTTCATTAGATTATGTACTTCTACCAGTTAAGGGTATCAAAGTCCTGTAGATATGTAAATAATGCTCGCTGGGGTTTTATTATTCTTTTGACCGTCTATCCCGCCCACCAATGTTAGGTAAACTGTGCTGGCAAGATTACTTATTTCATACAGATACAAACGCACACAAACACACACACACACAATGTGTGTATATATATATATATATATATATATATATATATATTATATACATATATTATATATATATATATATATATATATATATATATATTATATATATATATATATATATATATATATATATATATATATATATATATATATATCACTTAAATCTCAGAATTTCTCTCTCTCTCTCAATCGATTTTCTCCTTTCCATTTTCATGAGAGGGAGCAAGACGACGGATTCAAATCGGATATGAAGATAGAGAACAACGGCTTCTCCTCGCCCGTCTCTCCTCTCAAAGCCCGCCCCCACCCAGCACCAACGACCCCTCTAGCCTTTGCCATTGTACCTAACACCCAATAAAATTAGGGGGCTAAGTATTCCTCTCCCGTCTCGCCACCTGCGCCCCTGGCATGAGTCCTTCCTAACGAGGACGCAGGGCTTAAGTCGAGGCTAAGTCAGGAATACGGCACTTTTACCCATTATTTGTTTTCTGACGCGTTGCTCTAATCTCTCTCTCTCTCTCTCTCTCTCTCTCTCTCTCTCTCTCTCTCTCTCTATGAATATTAACAGTCTGCTTTATACTGCCTGGAAATGACTCATTTGGATTTTAAAACATATTTTATAAATATTTAAGAATTTGCTTCCTTAAAGATTATTTACGGAATAGTTTTTATCGACTTATTACCTTACAAACAAACAGGGCTTACAGGTGTCTGTGAATCAAGATAAATAATGAAGGGTATGCTACAAGTCAAAAGATAATGAATTCTATCTATTTTCTAGAAAAATTTAAAAATCGCTTTTAAAGTCATTTGACGATTTTGTAGAGAACAAATAAAGATTTATTATGAGTAGTGCGGATTCTCGAGATGTTCATTTGGATAAAGATTCTCAAAGATCTCTTGAACTCGGAAAAAGAAAAATAATTTGTTGTTACTGCCGAAATTAATGGCCAGAGCCTTCGACTGAAGTTTACAATTTAAGCTTATACTCAACTTTTGCAACTTGGGCTTGACAGAGAGCCAAGATTACTGCTCAGCATTGCAGTGCTATCTTGCAGGCTACGTTTAAGGAACAAATTTAATGTTTAATCTGGCAGTTACAGCTTAAAGCCTGAGCTTCTAATATAGTGATGCAGTTACAGTGTATTGTTTATTCTCAAATCTTTAGATTTCAGTTCGGTCTCATAATTTAAGAGCAAAATTCAACAATAGATTTGGAGTTGCAGGTCAAACCTATGACCGAAGCCTGAAATGCAAACTTATAATCTAAGGGTATAATTCAAATTGTACTTGAGAGTTGCAGTTCAGGCTTGTGAAAAAAGCTTAGTATTTAAACTTATAATTGAAGAGCATAATTCATTATTGCACCTGAAAGCTGTAGTTCAAGTTTATGACCATAGTTTGAAGTATAGTACTTGAAAACTACAGTTCAAGCTTTTCCCCTAGGCCTGAATTAAAAACGCCTTTGAAACATTTTAAATACCACATTGAAAGCCTGCAGCTCAGACTTTAACGTCAGTTAGGAGTTCAAACGATTTCTTGGAGTTGACAGCTTCAGATGTTTACACAAATTTAGTTTAAGTTCAGAGATTATGGTTTAGGATATAGTCTTAAACTAAAGCTTACAGTATACGCCAGCAGACCAGAATTCCACTCAGGGTTTCTTTTCAATCTCACTCCTTAGTCTGGAGATTTGGTTTTCATTTCAAGTTGGTGATTCCTGTTTCCAATTCACGACTTAAGATGAAGCTTCCATTTGAACCTCTCGTCATCACTAACCAGAAGGTCACGTTTGAATTCAGCCTGTTTATGAAGTTTCTAGTTAAAACCTAAAGTTGGGGTTTACAGGCCACGAAATTAATTTAGAATTTGCCCCCAAGTTTGCGGCTCAGCCTTTCAGTTCAGATATTTACTCCAGGAGGCATTCAAGGCATCTGTTTAGATTTTATACTTGCTCCTTCAGCTTCCAGTTTATCCTCTCGATTACGGTGTGAAAAAAGTAATAACTTCAATCTTCGGGTTCAACAAGAAATTTGCGTTTGCAAACCAATTTTTATTTTCAAGTTTTAGCTGAGCATTTATTTTAACATTGCATTTAAGACGTCGTCCCAAGTTCAAGCTTGCCGTTGAAGCCTGTTAGTCAAAGACATGAGGAGGAGGAAGAAAGAGCGAAACCTGAAATTTACTCATTTTGTTGTCGAAAAGAACATCAAGTGATACCATTTGATTAGAAATCATTCCCCAGGGATGAATTAATGAACTAGAATATATTGCCGAAATGAAAATTACTTGACTGAAACAGCTGATATTACTGTTGATGACGGAATTCATTTTGAGAATAAGAGAGAGAGAGAGAGAGAGAGAGAGAGAGAGAGAGAGAGAGAGAGAGAGAGAGAGTGCATTTAAAAAATATTTCACATAAGTTAAACTTATTTAGGGGCATATATATTATATATATATATGTATATGTATGTTTGTTTGTATGTGTGTGTGTGTTTGTTTAAATCAGGAGAGGAGAAGGCACACTCCAGAGGATTTTAAGAAGTTCCGTTAAAAACATTCAGCGCAACTTTTTATGACTAGCGTTTTCTACTCAAAAGCTAGAAAGTAAATATAAAATCAAAGTGAGTATTAGTTGAAATAGAATATTGGTATAAAACTTTACAAAACATAGTATATACTGTGTTAAAAATCTTAAAAAGGGAACAAATCATTAGGAAAGGTGAGGGCGGCAGAATAACAACTTGGAAGCTCAACCAGACCAGCAGAACTCACGAGAGACACAAGGTGCCGAAGAAGACGGTGTTTAACTAGGGAACTACTCGTTTTGTGAGCAGTTAACAACATTTGGTGCTCGGCGCCCTGCCCAGAATTTTAACATCTTTGTATTGAAAAATATGTTTGCATTTTCTTTAGTATTTTGTTGCATAGCCTCGGATATTAAGGAATTCAGGATTGGTTAATATCACTCCAGTGCGATGGCTAACGCCCGTATGACAATCAGTTCGAACCTTCACATACTCTTCTTCGGCACCTCTGATCCTCTCGTGAATTCAGCTGGTCTGGCTGTGCTTCTATATTGTCATTCTGTCCTCTTCTTCCCAGATGGTTTGTTTCCCTTTTTAAGTCTTTTGAGCATAGTACATGTATTTTTTGTAAATTTTTGTTTCCAATATTCTAATACCCACATTAATTTTATGTTGTGATTTTTTTAGCTTGAGAATGAGATGGTGGTCTTGAAGCGGTGAGCCACATGCTCTTCTAAACCTAATCAGGATTTCCAGGGTATAGCCTCTTCCCTGGTTTGGATATTCGTTCAAGTCTTCAGCAAGTACCAACTAGCTGCAGTATGTATATATATATATATATATATATATATATATATAAAAATAAATGTATATATATATATATATATATATATATATATATATATATATATATATATATATATATATATATATATGCATACACGTTCTAAGCGACTTTCCAATTAATAATTCTCTTCACAGTTCTTTCAAGTTGGCGGTAAGACCTTATATTTTCAGTGTGTAGTTGGAATTTGTCTAATCAGTTGAAGTATAAAGTTTTCCTCTAAAATTAGTTTATTGGTTCGTATTTTTATGATCCTTCAGGGTCTTAACTTCTGCAAAGACTGAATACACAAGTTTGGCCGGTTGATTAAGCCTAAGTTGCCCTTGAGCCAGCTGGGGCCCATGCACAGTGGCAGCCCTTACATGTAGGAACATGTTGAAAGGAATCTGAGGCCTGTTTGTTCACCTCTGCACTAGGCCCAACCAACAGAAACTAATCCAGAAAGCAGGATATGGAATATTTGTAGGATCTACTAAGGAAAAAATAAGGACTAGTTACTCGGTGGATGTGGATAGTGATTAGTAGGAATGGCATACCAAGTTGGGACATTACTGGTGGGGCTGGATTAATAACACATATCATGTCTGACGGAGACTGCAGTATGCAGGTAAACCTTAGGGGTCACATGGTTTCAAGACGTTTATGTAGGTAATACAAATACTTGTCCATATTGTAGATTAATTTATGGTTTTTCTAATTTGATATATGAAGCCTCAAGGATGGAGAGATGTCTGTGATTTTTCTCATTGTCAGGCATTTTGCCCCAGCAGCTAATAACTCCCCTATTAGGTGGAGGACCTGCTTATCATAGTAATGACTAATATATAAAGCTTAATAAGACCCACCATTTTCATGTTGGCCTGCATACATATGTTTTAGGTTTGTCCTTTGGAGCTCAGCTGAAAGGGCTGACGACGTTACTCATGATGGGGAGATGCAATTTCTGTTATGACTGAAAGGCAAAACAACAGGTTTTTTGATCACCGTTGTGCCACTAGGATGGATGTTGTTAGGTATAATTTCTTTTGCAATAGCTAATCTCTGCTGGCCATCACCATTTGGTTACAGAAGTAGATGGTCACTTCGTTTTCATCATTATTTTTGTTTCTCATGCCATTCACCTGGTTGTCGTGCCAATGGTCAATGATCCCTCTGATGACCTTTACAATGAAGTTTTGTTTTTATGTGTAATGGCTCAGCTGCCTCAGTGGTAGAGATCACTGTGGTTGTTAGGTATAGATGCAGATTCCAAACATTAGATGAGTCAGCCACTGGCCTCGTTAAGGCAGTGAGCCAAGTTATTGGTTTTTATATATATATATATATATATATATATATATATATATATATATATATATATATATATATATATATATATATATATTCCTTTGATAATGATGTTGTAAATATTCAGAAGGGCATCTAGTGTGGATATTATTCAATGAAAGTCAGAAGTGTCCTTTAGATATTCAAGGGCGTCCTGTTCGCCAAAATTCAGTTTGGTCCTTACCATGATGAGGTCCATAATGAAGAGCATCCCCGAAGGGGAAACCGTAATGATGTCATTGACTTGCTATCACTCCATGCCCTTTCATTTCATCTGTTCAAACAGCTTTCCTTGTATACACTTTAGTTGGAAAAGTTAAGTATACCTTAGCTTAACCAGACCACTGAGCTGATTTAGTTGGAAATGAATGGTTATAGGGATATTAGCATTATGCACAAAATGTTACTTTTGCTTGATGACAACTTCTTGTCACATTTATTTAATTATAATTCTAAGTGATCTTTAGTTTTATGTGCTACCATAAGTCTGTCTTCTCTGTAATTACGACATTACCCCTGCCCCAGGTTGGCTAACAGGTTGGGGGAGGGGATTTCAGGCCAGATAGGACGTTCCACAATAGGTTAGGTTAAAGAGAGCAAGAAGGTTAGGTAGGATAAGCTACCTTATCTTAAGATAGGTTATGGAAGAGTAGTATGTGATGTCAATTAAAGACATTTGTTTCAATATACCTTAGATTTTATAGATGTTATTGAACTTTATGAAGAAATTTGTAACCACACAGAGAAATATGGAAATATAAAAGTTTGACGACGTAACGGTAACTATAATATTGCTTTTATAAATAAAACAACTTCACAGCATCATTCTCTGTCATTACCTCTCAAGTACGTTTATTCTAAATATCAGATGACGTAACTTTGTGACCTTAAAGACAAGCGTAAATAAATGAGCAGATCCGACATCTTGTTAATACCAGTTGCAAATTAAGAAACAACACATAGCAGAAACCAGCAAGTATACAATCGATACCACCTGTCTGGGTGAGTCAGATATTTACAGCAATCGGACTACTTTATTGTATTTCCTATCATTTTCAGTTTTTAATCTTTATTGTTTCCAAGGTGTATCAAACAAAATACTCGTTAATATCATTCTCGAACACATTCACTAGAAAACCAATACAAAAGATTATTCTTTGAGTTCAAAGTTTTTATGAGAACTTCAAATATTAAATGTCCTTGGGTGTGTCAGAGAAATTCTTTTGAATGCTGAATTTAGCCATCAGGTATGAAAAATATATTTCGTTGTAAAATGCAAACGGTACTTATTTTATGTTTGACATTTCCAGATATAAATAAAACATTTTGGGCTGCTTAAATGTTCCTTGACCGAGCCCGCATAACAGTAAATGTGTGTGCGAAGCTAAGCAGGTAGAACTGTTTTTAAATCAGTATATAAAAAATCTACGTTCACATGCATTGTGTATGTCTGTTTCCAATGACACATCTACACACAACACATGCAGACACATATATATACATTATATATATATATATATATATATATATATATATATATATATATATATATATATATATATATTATATATAGTTTGTGTGTGTGTTTGTGTAAGAGTGAGTGTATGTTTGTACACCTACAGGTAAGCTTTTCCCTTGTAGGAGAGAGAGAGAGAGAGAGAGAGAGAGAGAGAGAGAGAGAGAGAGAGAGAGAGAGAGAGAGAAATCAGATGCCGCATCATTCATCTTACTAACGAATCAAGAATAAGATCCTTGTGACAGCTCATTAGCAGAGTCGATACTTGCCCTCCTCAATCTGCATCACTCAACTTTATCTTCCAAAGAATTTCATGTTACCATGATATTTAGGCCCTTCAGTTCAAAACCTTCCGTTGCCGCTATTCATTACTTTCTCTGTCTCTCTTCTTCCTCTCACAATTTACAGTTATTCGCCTTTTCACCTGCCTGTCATCTACTATTAATTCTACAAAAGCAGATAATCTCAAAACACACTGATCTATCTTTTTCTTATGCAAACTTTTTTACCACTTAATATTAACTCTATAGTTTCCACCCGTTCAGCCGCTCTTACTCATTACATGCCATTTAAACAGTTCACTTCAAGAAGTCCAGTTGTCTTCATTTAGCATCTGATATCCACATTTCACTTCTTTGAAGGAGAGCTGGCTCAACAACCCTTCAATACGTTCAATCTTTTTCTCCCATAGAGGTTCCTCTTCGCTTCAGGCCTTGTGCTAACATCCTGCTTCCTCTCTTATTTCCTTTACTCTTAGCTTCAGCTTCTCTCATCTTCCCACGATCTTATTCCCAGACCAAAACAACCAGTTCTGTTCTTTCTCCATCCACATTAGCATCATCAGTCAGCACCGTAGCATTTGCGGACATCAGTCACTTAACTCACTATTTACAAATTTTCTTTCCCAAACCCTTTCACTGGCACTTCATTCCTTTAAAATGTAAGTAACTATAAGAGTTGTCTCTCTTTTGTCTTTTATTTTCTTATATGCCAAACCAGACCTTTTTGCACCTCCATGTTCTAACATATGCTTTGCTTTATTTTTCATCACTTTATTTTACACCATACATTGCTTCAGCTGATCAGAAATCTTATTATATTTCTGGTAATGCATTGGATCGAGTTGTTCAAAACATTTTCGCTATAATTAGGCCAACCTTTGTGAGTTTATTGGTAATTCTGACCATTGTTATAAACCATGAATATTTCACTGACCCTATACTGGGCTTACTAGGTAGAATGGAATTGGGAGGTCTAGTATAAACATGACTTTAATAATTAATACTAACCATTTTGTTAACGATTAATTGAGTTATACGCTTTCTCAGTCTAGCTAGGTCTATCATAAAAGAAACTATCGGAATTCAGAAAAAACTATCAATTTAAATTCCTGTAGACAAGTAAATATTCCAGGTTTAGCAAATAGTAATTACTCGTAACTGAACTAACAAAAACTGACTTGTGAATTGAAATTCGCGTAGTACTTTGAACCCGTTTGCAAGAAATAATTAATGCTTTACAGTTATAATCCTTTTAATAACAGAAAATAATAGAGTTTGTTAACCAGACTTAAAGAAAAAACTAAATTGCTTCAAAAAATGGTGAGATTTAACATTCTTTAGGCAAAAATCCTCTTAAAACTTGCTACCATAAGCCACTGCTTAATATTTTTCTGTATTAAAAGCGGAAAGATAATCAAGAACAACTGAAAAGGTATTTGAGGCACTTTTTATAAACTTTATAATGTGCAGAGTGCAATAATTGTTCAATAAAGGGTCTGAAAACTTGATAACCAGTGTCTGTATAGCTGCCCTGAATCTAAACACCTGCTTCCTGAAAACAAGAGTGCATTTGGAGACATTTAGACACTTGTTAGATGTAACAAGTAGTTTGACCTTCCAAACAGCCTGCATTTCCTATAGCTAAGCAAAAGTCAACCATACACTAGATCAGTTGTTCACAATAGGGCAGCTAACATACAAACATTAAGAGAGAAGCTTAAATGTGGCAACTTTGCAGATATTTGAAGACCTATTGAAGGTATCTACAAGCCCTCATTACGGAATAATAAAACATGAATTTTGTTAAGATGATACGTTGTTTTAGCCCCTTGCTATCAATCAAACCAGTGCCATAAAAAAAGACGGAAATTTCGTGTTACTGCATAACAGCTGGAGTAAAGAGCAGAAAACTATATATCACTGGAGTGTCACTGTATCGAAGTGCTGCAAGGTTCAAGCAAAATTTATCCTTTGGGGGGGGGGGGGGTGGCAAAGTATACAAATTTTCCATTTTGGCTAACTCCATCCGTCTTTTGACCCTTTATTTATGTAATTTTGCTTTTTGAACATGCTGCGGCTCTAAAGTGACTCATCATGAGTATCTTAGTATGATACGTAACTTTACAGAGACCAGTCAGATATATGCAGTAATAAGTAAGTTCTCTATAATCATAATTATTTTTCTTAAGTAGCGTAAGCCTACATATCATTAGAAAGGTGATGTATCTTAGCTTTGGATGGAGGAAATAATGAATATATTTCTAATGAATGTTTTATTGATTGTGCTGTTAGGACAACATATAGAAATACTTGAGTTCAGTTACTTTCAGTGTGCTTTTTAACCTTTTGTTATTTCCTATTTTGGTTATTTGAACCAGATGTAATGAATTACATCTATTCATCTGTTAAAATACAGTAAAGCGAACATCGTAGCATTAAAACTAACCTTAAACAATTCATTCAAAGAGAAATCTTTTTAACCATACATGAGGGCTACAAGAGTTAGGAGTGCTGCCATCAGGCGTTACACAACAAAATAAGGTAAATGTGGGTACACATTATCTTCTATGTGGCAGGATTATCATCATAAGCATTCTAAACTTGAATTCTTACTGGTAACCTAGAGAAAAAATTCTATTACATTTGCGAAACAATATTACGAATAATAACAAGGTCTCTGTTTGATACAGGGGAGGGGTCTAAATGAACTTGGAAACAGCAAAAACAACAGAGGATTTCAAATTTCAAAAACAATGATAGGTCAGCCATCTAGAGCGATGGAGTGCGATGAAAAGAAAATAGTGGGTAGGCCGGAGAGCAAACTGACATTTTTATTGAGAATATCAGGCTAGATTTTTGTGTTATTTTATATAGGCACAAGATCCTTAATACACATAAGATAATTGAAAATCCCACAAGCATGCATATGTTAACCTTTTAAAAACTGAGAATAACACTGAGTAATAAATTGCAGTTTAACAAAAGAGAAAACCCTAAAAGATGGGACATATAGTTTTTGAATTTTAAGATAATCATGATTAAGGAAATCAGACTAATTGATAGTAAAAATATGATGTAATGAATGGTAGAATAAGAAAAAAATTGTGGAAAATAAATTCTAATGATTTACACCTAGGGATAAAGAAATAAGACATTTCTCGAATACCGGAAAAAGAACTTAGGGCAAGTAAATACATTTTTGGAAAAGAAATTATAAGTAATAAAGCTGGCAAGGAGCAAGGAGATCGCTCGAGATATAAGCTACCACCTTTTTTCCTTTTTAATAGAAGTTCATCTTTTTCAGTGGAAGAACTTTCTGAAAGATACGAAAAGGGTTAACATAAAGAGGAACAAAAATAAAGTACTATAAAAAGGGCACTTAACAGGAGTAAAATAAGAAATGCATACACACACACACACACACACACGCACACACACTCTGAGCCTTGTCTGAGGTGAAGCCAAAATTCGTTAAGAAAAAGTGATGAAGCATCAAGGGTGATAGCATTTCACCAACACTACCAACTACAAAGCTACGTGAGGATAGTATAGAAAAATAAGTTGAGGCAAGTTGAATTTTGTGTCTTATATTTATAAAAACAGTATTCCCCTGATGATTGTAGTTTGAGGGTCAAAACAAAGAATCAGTAATTCTATTATTACTATTATTATTATTATTCCAGGAACAGTTCACCTATTAAAAAGATGTGCTATTGTTTGCAATGCAGACAGGCTCTGTTTTTTATTTCGTTAGTGATGCGTACGTGGAATTGTGTGTGTTTTCCTTAACCTTACGATATGTCCGTTCTGTATTTTATATGTGTGTGTATATATGTATGTATATATATGTATATATACATGAGTATACATACATATGCACATATATATACTGTATATATATATATATATATATATATATATATATATATATGTGTGTGTGTGTGTGTGTGTGTGTGTGTACGCACTAAATAACATAGAAGGTAGCGTCGCAAAAATGCAGTTATAGGAACAGTCGTAACAAAGTCTGGAAAAATCCAGTGCACTATCCCCGTTAAGGTCAAATTGAATATATGTATAACTATAAAAAGGGAAGATATAATAACGTTCCACAATGATATATAAATCATAAAGGTATAATGGCGCCTTCTCACGCGTTACAAAGTTATGCGCAGAAATGTCACTGATGTGGCTCGCTGTCACGGCAAACAAAAAGCGTGCTGACATTTGAATGATTCTAGCAAACAAACAATCGGGGCAATAAACAAGACGGAAGAACATGTCATCCGTCGCTTAGAAAAAAAGAAGGAAAGGGTTTGAAAGACGCTTACGGTTGCGATGGAATTCACGCACAGAGAGATAAAGAATTATACTCGTGACACATTTGACCCTCATCTGCGTGTTTATTTACTCATTTAGCTTCGCTTGATTATAGTTTATGAAGAATAGGCATGACGCGCGAGAGGGAGAACGTATTTGGTCAAAAAGAAACATACAAAGGAGAGGCGCGCTCTTTTGCGCCGGTCTTTATTTACTTAGCATTTTTTTTTATTTGTCATTCGCTGTCTCTGCAAACTACACCTATTATGATTTTTTATTTGTCATTCGCTGTCTCTGCAAACTACACCTATTATGAAAAATATTCTAGTTAACAAAGACAGCAGACACTGAAATGTTACAAGAACGGCAAAGAGAACAGATTTTCTGTGCTGGATGACTAAACCCTTACAAAACCTATGAATTAAACGCACACGGCTCTGCTTTGCAACAAGATGTATATCAGAGGAAACAGTAAAAAAAGTAAATGAATTGGAGAGTTAAAGGAGGTTTTTGAAAAGGAGAAAATAATTTGAATCTCACAAAGTTAAGAAATTAAAAAAAAAAAGTTTTGTATACAGTTAACCTACGATTACTTTTATTTTACTCGCATTAAATATCTATTACTGTGTAGCTAAATATTTCGTGTTCATTGTGTAATTTTAACTAATATCCATACGTTAAAACATGTAAGCATGTTCTAAATACTCATGTAAGTGGCTTTTAATAATACCAACATTTTCAACAATGCCATTTTCTTCAGTGCTTACTCTAATGGTTCAGTTTTAATGTAAGGTTGTTAATTTAGAAAATTCTTTCTCCTTATTTTCGTAAAACATATCTCAATCATCATTTTAAGGCGCAGGAGCCTGTTCGTCTTCATTTACACTTAGTATATATATATATATATATATATATATATATATATATATATATATATATATATATATATATATATATATATATATATAATCTATAGGGATTTAACACAGATATATTCCACGCCAGTGTGGTTAACATTAAAATACTCCGTTATATTTCTAAAATCTCGGTGCTTGTTTGTTTTTCATTTTACATACATATTTAAACCTCCGGTATAGTGTTCCATTTGTTGTTATTTTTCATACATCGTCTCTTCGGCTGCTAAGGGATTTACAGTTGATCCAAAAATCCATTCACACGATATTTATATATATATATATATATATATATATATATATATATATATATATATATATATATATATATATATATATAAGAGAGAGAGAGAGAGAGAGAGAGAGAGAGAAATTTCGTAAACTCTTCTCTTCTTGAAATAACTGTTCATTAACAACTGGAAGTGATACACAAACACGCACACATGCATATATATGTATATAATATATATATATATATATATATATATATATATATATATATATATATATATATATATATATATATATATAAATTATTTATTGGTGTGCGCGCATGTGTGTGCATATTTTTATGCGTGTGCATGTGTAGCGAAGAACAGAGTAAAAGAGAAGGTCACGCAAGTTACTTCAGAGTTTTAAAGCGATACCTGTTAAATAAAACCTTTCCAGGACGTCACTCTCCAGCGACTTTCAGTCACGACGCCGATGCGGGAAAGTTGTACTGGTTAATAATTAAGTCACGTCAACACTTCAGTGAGTCTCTGTGGTTTTCATGAGATGAGGATGTTAACAATGCAATCACAGAATCACCCATAATGAAATTGTCTTTAGAAACAACATCAACACAATAACAACAACTACCACGAACACGTCTTTTAATTCTGCAGACATCTGCATGAAGAAACCTAACACTTAAATAGTTACTATTATTAGTAGTAATAGTAGTGTTAAAGGACTCTGCTTTTACATGTTTATTTTTTAAATAGTCTTTTCTCGGCGTCGTTGAACATTGCTGTGGTGCCCCGTTAATTTTCAAAATCAATCACTCAATAAGTATATCATGCCAGACAAAATATCAAAGTTTAAAGAAAAGCACGGTTAGTCCTATTTCATCTTTTGCTATGAGAAAGATCGCAAATAAGCCAATTCGCTTTTTATATTGAGATCTTGGATACAGGTGGAAGTAAGGAATTGAAGGATCTGGCGGAAGAAGGAATTGAAAAGCTCTGGAAAGGATAGAATAGTGAATAACAATATCCAAGTGAGAAGGAGCCGTAGGTTACAATATGAAGCAAACTACAGAAGAGACGGTCAGAAGTATTACTTGCAGAGCAAAGGTGATCCTGGATCTTAAATCGAATAATGCTTTGTACTACGTCATTGATATTGACTAGATGGAAACTTCCCAAGGAAAGCAAACCCCGGGTAAATTTCTCAGATAGGTGGCGAAGATGCGACTGAATAACATCTTCTAAATGTATGACAAAATCCATATGTTTAATGTTCATATTTGTTTCCCATGAATATGAAATATCGAAATATTAAAATTGTGATATGTATTCCTGTTTCCCATGAGAAATTTCCACATAATTCTGTCTCTTCTAGAATAAAAACGTACTGTTACATTTTCGAGAGAGCATGGAGACCATTTTCACGGTCCCAGTCATCATCATCATCATCACCATCGCTTCCGGTGTTGCATGACGCAAAGGGCCTCTGTGAAATTCCAACACTCGTGTCTTTTGTGTGCTTTATCTTCCGCAAATATTCTCTTGTATCCAGCCTATCTCCACATGCAAGCTGGTCTGCGTCTTTCTACTCATCTGTTGCCCACAGACACTCAGCTGACACTATCAGGTGCTGTTCTCCTAGGGTTTGGGCGTAGAACTTATTCAAGCCATCTTCATTTCCGTTCCATCACTATCTCACGTATGTAAGAAACTCCCATATTTTCCTTATAGTATCATTTTTAATCTCTATTCAACCAGCGGACTCCCAGAATTTGCTATATGATAAGTGATAAGTGAATAAGATTTAACCATTATGTATCAGTACTTTCCTCATGGAATGGACAGATTATGCATTTTACACATGTACACACGAACATACTACCGTAGATTTCATGTTGACCTACTTTCTTTATTCGTTGACTGCAATTTTTCCTCAACATTTCTTCCATTTTATACAGTTCTCAAAAGCACCAATCAAAAAGTGGCTGGTTTTGATATAACATCACAATACAAAGGTATTTGTCGCTCTTGTTAGAAAAAATGATAATAAGAGGGAAAGAAATTTCTTAATATTAATTATTTTAAATACCGTGAAGCAGGGGAATAGATATCATGGAGTTACCAATTAAAAACCTGGCCTGGTGGTGTTTTAGCTCGCATTATATATATATATATATATATATATATATATATATATATATATATATATATATATATATATATATATATATACATATATACAGTATATAAATGGATGTACGTGTGTGTTTGTGTACGTTACAGCATAACTCTGAAATGTATTGAGCAATTTCAACCAAACTTGGTATACATATGACTTACTACCTGGAAAAGAATGCTGTGGGGGAAGACATCACTGGTACCAAAGTGGGTTGGGATGGGAAGGGCTTCCCTGAAATGGGGCTGGTTCTGCCCATCGACTTAGCAACTAGATAAACTGTACGGGTTTATCATACCTCATTTCGGTCTGCATATGACTTACCATCTGGAAAAGAATACTGTGGGGGCGAGACATCACTGGCACCAAAGGAGTGGAGGTGGGGAGTGACATGTAAAAATAACTGAAAACGACAGACATTGGTGTCTAAACCATAGTTTTTGAGGTCGCTGAGATGAATAGTGACACTTCCAATACCCTTTAAGTCCAAGTTCAGCCCCGATAGGAATGTGGGGTGAGAACAGGTGAAATATAAAATGTAAAAAATGTTTGGCAATGTAACTGAAGCAACTATCTTAACAGGAAAGGCAGAGAGTGAGAGAGAGGGAGAGGAAGTGAGAGAGAGTAGAGGGGGTGTTAGGGAGGAGAAAGAGAGAGAGAGAGAGTTTATCGGTTGGCATTCAGAGTTTTCCCAGGCAGCGCTGGGTTGGTCAGCCAGTATATTATATATATATGTATGTATGTATATATATATATATTTATATATACTGTAAATCTATACATACATACATACATACATATATATATATATATACAGTATATATAAATATATGTATGTAGGTATGTAGTATATACAGTGAGAGGTATTTGAAGAAAAAATGAAACTACGAAGTTTTACGCAGAAATTTGACCGTCTGTGAATTATTCCCAGCTGCAGAGATACTTGTCTCTCTCATTCTGCTTTCTAACTCGCTTTCTCTCTCTCTCTCTTTCTCTCTCTCTCATTAACATACAACTGTGTAGAATCATTTTATCTCTAATTACAATCTTGAAAAATTATCCAAATTTTCTCTAAGTCTCTCCTTTGCATGTGTTTGACGAAGAATTTCCTGCCTCTCTCCATCCTCCGCTACTCTCTCTCTCTCTCTCTCTCTCTCTCTCTCTCTCTCTCTCTCTCTCTCTCTCTCTCTCTCGGTATAAAATAAACAAAATCTTGTAGGAGGGTTTGACTAGAACTTTGGTTATAATTCTTTGTTTCTGTATAACTGGGTCTGGAAAAATGTTCCTTCACTCCGACACCCCCGGAAAAAAAGCAGACATTTGCAAAATCACGCAACCACTTACCGCATACAAAAATTCTCGTATTGAACCAAAAACCCGCCATTCCTCTCTCTCTCTCTCTCTCTCTCTCTCTCTCTCTCTCTCTCTCTCTCTCTCTCTTGCTGTGTAAACTGTCATGGTATATTTAGGCGCGGTGGGCAAGTGAGAGCGATAAATGAAGAGCTAAATTGGCTGGTTGGTCGGACTTAATAATGGCGACCTCTCTCCTCGGATACAGATTCCGCTGGAGGTGTTACCTACGGTGCTCTATGCCGCGGCTGTTCAGGCTTGAAGCTGTCCGTTTCATCGGGATCTCTCTCTCTCTCTCTCTCTCTCTCTCTCTC
>NC_089795.1:60186984-60194484 GCF_040412425.1 Macrobrachium rosenbergii
TAACGATTGTCCAAACTCAATTAAAATAAAAGCAAGGAGAAGGAACACAGCTTAATGAGCGCGACAGGGAAAATGCAGTCAGTTTACAAAGGTGCATAAAATGATGAAGCAAAATTCTCCTTCTTTATTGACGGCAGCATTTCGTATCACAGAACAAGTAATGTTTATAGGAAAGGACCCATTGTTTAAGGCGTGATGACTTTTTCGTGCAAAAGCTCTATATATCTCATTATTTGTAGAAATGATTAGGGGGACAGCCTCAGGCAACCCTACGACAGAATATATCAACGCAGTGCGTTGGAAGACGCACTAATTGTTGGGTCAACAAAGGTCAACGCCGCGGTTAATTGCCCACCAGCATTTTCATTAGCTGCTTGCGCTTTTCTTTTCTTTTTTTTTTTATTTTTACGTCACTTTCGTTTAGAGCAATAATGTGTGCTATGGGGAAATGTGATATAAAAGGCTGGTTATCTCAATTCTTTTACTTTATACATAAAGACTTGCGTTAAGATAATATCCCGACGATAATATCCCGGCGAGGGAAGTAAGGTTCAAGCAAACATTTTTAATAATTGTTTCATCTTCCTGATGTATACGTTTATGCTGTGCATAAGCTCGTGCACACATCTCATATATATATGTATATATATATATATATATATATATATATATATATATATATATATATATATATATATATATATATATAATATGTGTGTATATATCTATATATATGTGCGTGTGTGTGTATGTGTGTTTCTGCGTATAAAATGAGTGTCTATTTGTATTTGAGTGTGTGATTGTGATTGTTTAGCATTATCAAGTGGATTACAGTTATTAAAATATAAATTCATTTTGCAATGATATATATTTGTGTACAAACTTTAGACATACGCACACACTCATATATATATATATATATATATATATATATATATATATATATATATATGTAATTGTGTGTATGATTATAATCACATTGATACTAATTTTTTATCAACATCACCACGGGAAAAAACAAGAGACTGGGTATACTCCTACACCCAGCCTCTTATTATTTACACGTGGTGATATATTTATATATATATATATATTTGTGTGTGTGTGTGTTTGTAATATATTAAACTAAACAGTCTAAGTAATCATCTAAATACTGTTGAATGTTTTGATGTGCAGTAACATCCTCTCATGCATGGCACATCCAGTTAATTACATTCTCGAACTAAATCATGAGACGTAGAGTGATCGTGTCCAGTTTACAGAACCTTGCTCTTAGCTGCCAAAAAATGTATGATAGGTACCACCTACCAACCCATAAGGTTGACAACCTTTTGTTTATTGGATACCTGCAATCAACGTCCTCCGTCTATGTTTTGGAGTTAGTGCTGAAGCATTAAATACTCAAGAGTCGGAAGTTGATTATCATTTTATGCTTAACTCTAAGTTTCTTGCATGGCAGTTATCAAACACATTCCAATGTAAAACAGGTAGCTGAAGTTAAGAAGCCAAGAGTAATGCTTGGCTAAATTCCTGTGTCGATTTTGAAAGCTTAAATACATTATGGAACATATTCACAAACAGTTTTTATTTGCATCATTTACACTGCTTATATACCTTATACATTTTACATACAGACTATATATACATACATATACATAAGTAGATACGTGCATCCATACACATTTATGTAGTATATATATATATATTGTATATATATGTATATGTATATATATATATAATATATATATATATATATATATATATATATATATATATATATATATATATATATATATATATATATATATATATATATATATATGATAATAAGGGAATATTGAATGTTGAAGTTCTATATTCCATGATCATAAAAAGCAATTTACATGTAACCTGTGGAAATTCCTTTGCATTTCAATTAAAGAGTATATAAAAAAATCATACAAAAATTTAGAGAGAGAGAGAGAGAGAGAGAGAGAGAGAGAGAGAGAGAGAGAGAGAGAGATTATTCATGAGAAAAATGAATTACTCACCAGGCCGGGTGTAAGCCAACAGCAGTACGATAAGAAGGGCGGCCCTGGAGACGGTGTCCATGATTGCCTTCTTCGGGTACAAGAGGCCTGCCAGCCAGCCAGAGACTTATCAAATATTCCAGTTGGTGGCCGTGCCGGAACTGACGTCAAACCACAAGCATGGCTGACGCTAGTAGAGCTTCATTTGCGCTACTTGTTACTTTGTGCACAAATGACCTAGTTTATTTTCTGGTGTTTCTGAAAATTTGCTCCTGAACTAACAAAAATCAAATTAACTCTTACTTGTTTTAAAGTCGTTTTATTACTTTTATAAAGACAATCACTCTAGTTATTCACTATTGCAATTCGGTTTTTTGTTATTATATAAATTTCTGGAATTAGAATGACTTGGAAATTTTCTAAATTGCAATGCGGTCTTCAGAATATTCGGTATTAGTTCACTTTAGGTCCACAAAAAGGGTACCATTTTGCCTTCTGCAAGCTAGAAACAGTCCAGGAAGTCACAAATATTTCCCTTTCAACGATTTCACTTCTAATACTATTATTTTCCTTTCTTAGCAACAAAAAATGGAAATGTCTAAATGCTAACGAAAATTAAAATCACATAGGTGTAAAGAGCAAGTAGATGATAACCAACTTCCCACAGGCCACAAAGGTGAGATTAAGTCACTTTAAAAGGAAAGTTATCCGTACCAGCGATGATTACTGAAAGGATTTTTAATCTTGTGATTATCAGCTTCCACTCTAGTACTGCTGAACGTGATTTACTTTCTAAATCCCTCAAAAGGATGAGGTTAATTCTCTGAAACACTGTTTTTTAAAAGTAGAGTTTTCTAAATATAAAATCCTCTTATCACTGAGAAAGTAGATATGATACTCAATTCTCATTTATTTTCCATTGGCTTTTATCACAACTGACGGCCATATCAGATGGGTCGATATTGCAGTAGACAGCCCTGAAATAAGAGGAGGCACATTATTATTTTCAAGGAAATCAAATGGGGCGTTAGGACAAGGTTAAGATTTCATCAAACTATTATTTAAAAGTAGGGTATCAACTAAGATCTGCGAGTCCTGTCAAAAGTCAACGAAATTGAAGAAGTTTTTTATAGAATTTCCAAAATTTAACTGCATTCTTACACAAGAAGAATCGCTTCAATAAAATCATTACTTTGAGCGATGATAGAACTGCCCGTCAATGACAGAAGTATAACAGTAAAATGAAAATAATGTAAGGCGCGATGGCATGACTCTCTTCAGTTTCTTGAGAGAGTGGGAGAGATCTTTGAAGACTACTGTAGGAGCAACTCGACATTTAATATAAGAACCGTTCTTAGTAAAAAGAAAGAAAGCAAGGGCTCCCCTTCACATGAGAACAAAGCACCGTACAAAGACAGAGAATAGTAAAATAATGTTATAAATACCTCCAAGTCAACACCAATGTCAGAGGGATGTAATCGGGTAATGGTTTTTGGAAGTGATGTAACTAATGCAACAGGATATCAGAACTGGTGCAATGAATTGGGAGCACTTTACGAAGACAGTCAAGATAAAAATTCAAACTTTCATAAAATATAGTCACAAATCTCAGGAAGCTGTCATAAACATCACAGCAGCAATATTTTCAAAAATGTTCGAAGTAAGATAGGAAATAATAGAATATTGCACCAGGCACTATTAATGAAGAATAATTGACTAATTTAGTATCAACAACTGGGGAAACATCATCAAAAGCCACCAGCTCTGTAATCATTAATAATAGTATAAAGAATTTTGTTAATGGGAAAGTTGAACACGATGTAAAAGCTGCTGCTGTCTGTTAAGGTCTTATTTACTACAAACTTCACTTCTCTCCTAGATTGGTTAGGCATTCTGTTTTCATTCCTTTGACCACTATGCCCTATATAATTGTAGCTTTCGCTGTTTTCTCAGGTGTTTATACTCCTATTATGGTTATTTCCTAAGCCGCCTAATAGCAGGATGTTTATGTAAAAGCCCTTTTGACCAATTCCTGTTGGTGGAACTTTGCTCGATTGTACAGGTGTCTAATAAGAGCTACATGGATTTTACACCAGAATGACCCTCACCGTCCTCACAAAATAGATGTGTGAAGGTGACAACGAAGGAGAGCCTGGTGGAGGGTAATTCGTATAGGTGTGTATGTATGTGGAAATGGAGAACTTGAGACTGGAATTTCGCTTTCACCATGTTACAGAAATATGCTCTCTCTCTCTCTCTCTCTCTCTCTCTCTCTCTCTCTCTCTCTCTCTCTCTCTCTCATACACTAAATGCTAATGTGGTGTGGCCGTTGAGACTGAGACAAAAAACATACATAAACATGTAACATAAACACAGGCTTAAGCAGCTGAGCAAACATCACAAACAACTGGATTAATAATGTTGATGGTTACGTTGCGAACAGGAGAAAGATCTTGAGCAGAGAGAGAGAGAGAGAGAGAGAGAGAGAGAGAGAGAGAGAGAGAGAGAGAGAGAGAGAGAGAGAGAGAGTGTTAAAGCACTGAAACAGACTTTAAATTAAAATTAATATATTTCGTTCCAAATTTTATCTGCATTACAAAATTTTAAGGTTTTTGGGGAAAAATTCCTACGGAAACCGAACGAAAAGAAAACTCATGTAAAACGGGAGATAAAACACGAAATCGTTTACTTAGGTTGTTTATGCTATGGACACTTCAGATGTATGTTTATTTTCCTGTACAAATCTTCCATCCATATCCTTCCTTCTCTTGCATCGATTATCTGTTCCTTTGATTTGTGACTAATTGTTTTCTATACTTCCTCTTTATATTTATTCTTCTCAAACTTATTTTACTATAAATCTTTACTTATATCAAACACTTATTTCGTTCTTATAAGGGTTACATTGAAACTTCCTTTTCATTGTCATATATTGTTTACTCCCTTTTACCCGTGGGCCTCCACTTGCAACATCTTTTTGTCTCCTTCTTTCGCTGTGGTTTCACCTAAAAATTAAAAGTGATTTCTCTTTTCCTCTATTTACGATGACTAGGACGCTTTACATCAAGTTAAACAATACCATCCCATTTTCTAATTTGCATCCACAGTACATAAGCTTTATTTTACATTGTAAAAAAAATCTAAAACTCCTGCAAATCCACCTTAACCGATCTCTTGTAATCTCATGGCAAACCTGCTGTTGCTTCTGACCAAAAGGACGACCAGTCTTGCCTCAGTATATTCTATTAGTTCTTTTTGAATCCATCTTATTACGGCTGCCCTACCCTGTCGTTCAGCACTTAACCAGCATTCTGCCCCTCAGTTTTTCCACGAATAAGAAATGTAGATTATTTGAATAGGCCCAGTGGCTCTCTGGCCGTAAGAACAATACTGTTTCAGTAGGCCTAACAGTTCTTTGGCCTAAATAACAATGCCAGTCCAATAGATCCAATGACTTTCTTGTTTTATTGCAATGCAAATTAAATAAGCCGAATATCTTACTAACAGCCGCCCTCCTCACAAAAATGCCAGTTAAAAAGACTATGAAACTCTGTCGCTCAGATATTACTGACAAACCACTTTTGCGCTTATATATGTGTCTTGAATCGGGACTTTAATCCTAATTCATAAAGGCAACCTATTAGTCAGCGCTTTCATAATGATGGCGAATTCTACCTTACAGTTTTCTCATCAAGAGAGGACAATCAACAGGTAGCCTTATATCCTGCATCGTTCATCCCTTTGTGTTTTTTGGGGAACTTCTCAAAAATTTTATATCTGTTTACTTTATATTCTTTCGCAAGGCTTTATGCTTTCTTTGAGCTAGCAAGTTTATCGTTTCACCCGTCATTCGTCTGTACTATTTCTTGTCAGTCACCAGTGAGAATCGCTTTTTCAGCTATAGTTCGTGGACCTATGAATATCCTTCTTAACTTCGATTTTTGTTTGGTTTATTATCTTATCATTATCGTATTTATTGTATAAATCCATTTTCTGACTCAAAGGTCGGATTAACTGAGTTTTACTCAATTAATCCGACCGTTGAGCACTTGGAGCACTTATAAGAGGGAAGGTTAAACTTGGGGGAATTCAGCAGTCATGGCGCATTTTTAACATGAAATACTTTATTATTTTGGTCAGGTTAAAGAAGAGGTGAAAAAAAAGCAGAGAACAAAAGGTAACCATTTCCAAACTAGCTTTGATTTGATTCAGTTCCGTTATAGTCTATTTAGTCATATTAATCAGACTTCGAGTATTCGGCAGTATTTTTTAAGAGCAAAGGCAGTGGGACGGGATAGTTAATGCCCTTGTATGGCCCAGAACTAAGAAGGAAAAGGAATAAAAGAAGAGATTTGTGTACTTAATCTTTAAACTAAGTTATAGACTACACCAAATACCCTTTTTTCCACAGGGGATGATACTTTTTAGCATAAAACTCGAAATTCTGCGAATCATTTTTACTTCTAAGCCTTACCGAAACTGTTCCGGTAAGAGAAGAAAAACAGTGAACAAAGTAAGACTATTGGTTAATCGTATTCGTAATGATGAGCCTGAGTCATTTAGAAAATCAGTGATAAGACTTTTTCCTGTCATGGTTCTGACGTCGGCTCTGATATCACAAAAAACATTGCAGTGAGCCAGCTTACGCGAGGCTACGGAATGACGTTAGACATTAGAAACAGACCTTTTAATACAAAGGTTAATGCTTCAGTGTTGTTTCATATAACATGGAAAATACGGAATATCGTTTATGTAGATATTATTTTGCTGATATAAACTTAAACGAAACAGTAACACGTATATTCTTTTGTCATAATGAAACCTTTCATGCCTGTTGGGGATTAATTACGAGGAAATGTTTAATACCCTGTAAAGCTAAGCCTGTCTGGGTGTAACTTTTTATGACTTTCCTCAAACTTAACATGCAGACAACTGTTATCATTTATTTCTTGGGAAAGTGTACCAATATTATCATTACCCTCTTGGCATTAGTGAAAAAGAGTATTCATGGAATAGCATTGAAACGCCAGATAACGTATAATAATTCAATTTAATTCATGGAATACCATGGGAACACAGCTAGTACCGAAACGAGCAACGCGCGGAAAGAATAGTGGTAACTGACATGGAATGGATTTTACGAAAACAATTAGATCGGTTATTCTAGAGTTAGATATTGACGTCGGCATGACTGCGCAACAGCTAAAATTATTGGTTAATGTGGTTTCTGAGCTACGCTGCCCCTAGTAAAACTAAGCAGATTTTCATCTGTCAGCCCGGTTCCTTGCAAATGTTTCTGGAATACTCAAGATGCCTTTCGAGATCAAATTTGATTTTTTCCAAATACAATTATTTCGTAGCAATAATAATGAAATCACTCTGAACATTTTGGAAATTTTGTCGCATGACCGCAGGCGCTTTCCTTAGAGCAAAGTAATTTGGTAGCAAGATAAAGAAAAAGACTCGAAACCGTAAGTAAATCAGTCTGCAA
>NC_089795.1:60199484-60224484 GCF_040412425.1 Macrobrachium rosenbergii
AAATTCAGAGGCTTACGAACAAAGCTAATTAATTGAATTATTTTGCCCAGGTACCATTATTACTTTTGCCTTTCAATTAAATCAGTCTTCAGCAGTAATTTTCTTATCGGAATGATTACGCCAGTAAACTTTCATTTGCTATCTTTTCCATTTAATCTTATTTGTTATAAAATGTAATAAAAAGAGGGAGAGACAGAGTGCTGAGGAAAGAAGAAAGTAGCCTGTAGTACTGTATGGTTTAGTGTGCCTCACAGAACAGCAAAAGTTCAAACTTTGCTTTTCTTAACTCTGAAAATTTTGTATCCTATGGTACCTGGCATTTTCCACTACAATATTAATTCTACCTTCTTCAGACATCCAGTATTTACACTTTTACTAGCTTTCATCGATTATGCCACGAATAACCCAATAATAAGGAAAAGAAAAAGGGGTCGTAATTTACTGTAGAGGAAATTGGAAAAAGTGGTTTTCTCTTGCCTAGACTTTTATCATGATTGAAATAAGTAAATTTAGGTTTTGATGTTAACGTTGGTGAGAGTTTTATCTCAAGAGGAGAGAGGTGGGTGGTACCTGGCTTAAGTAATGAAGGACATCTGACATGTAAGAAATAACAAACAAGCAAAATCAAGGTCTCAAGTGACCATAGAAACTAGCCAGGAACGCTGCCATCTCTGTCCTACTTACTCAAGCTAGGCCGAAAGTAACCACCGTCTGTTTCGGCGGATAAAGTAACTTTTAGATGAGGCAACCGACAGATTTTCAGTCTAACTTTTATGGTTTTAGCTGATGTCTGTGGTATAAGACTACCCCCAAGGCATCAGTGGTTGAAGTTAGGTCAGTGAGTACCAAACATGAAGGTGATACACCAGTGCAAAGAATTAAGTACCTAGAGCACCACAGTGGTAATGCATTGTAGAGAAAGATGAAAAATGTGTACACTACAACAGCTATTATCAAGAATGAAGACCCAAATAACATTCACTGACTGAAAATTACTTGAGAATGTACAGAATTTTGAGGTTAGTATTTTTGTATTTACAATTTGATAGCTTAAAAATGTATTATATGCTGGTATTCTGAGTAGAATTTTTAGGTCACTATTTTGCATTAGGACGAACCCCCTTCTCCCTCTTTTTGGGCGATACAAGTGTCGTCTTACCTGATTACATGATAGCGGAGACGACTTTCGTTTAGTACTGAAATGGCCTGAATCTGACATTTACAAATATTGGAAGAAAAAAGTAATGGCAGTTCCAACATAGCATAGACAACGTTAGCTTCGTTCAAGATTACCAGTGCTGGCAAAATAGTCAGTGATTAAAGCTCGCTGAAAGTGAAGTGCTTGCAGCTTTATAGGTTGTACAATATTACCCGAGTTTATGATACTGGTAAGAACTATCTGATGATACCACGGTAGGGCAAATACTTAATCACGAGAGATACATACAAAATTATCCATCAATATCAACAGAACCGAGTTAAGTAACCTCTCATTGTTGGAAAGCATCTTTAGCCGCTCTGGCGTCGTATAATCAGTGGGATTACTCGTTTAGTCATCGTTAAATCTCTCCCTCGATTTGCTCTTGTTTTTCGATCCTTTTGATGGATTATTTATTCCTCCCCTTCTTCCGGTCAGGAATGAGGACGTGATCTTTATAATAACGGGTAACAGGATAATATCATCTTCATGAGTATCTTCTGCTTTAATCATTGTTTGACAGGCCGTTTAGAATTACCTAGTATGCAATTAAAACAATGACTTATAAAAACCCATATGATCATGAAAAGGAATAATACAGGTAATCGAGAATTGAAAAAAATAATATATATAAAATATGATCCCATGATTACCCACAGCCAGGTATCAAAAGAAATTTGCCCTTATGTGTGACATAGTGTAAAAACAATTTAATTCTTGAATAAGAGGCAGCACAAAATCTCCTAATTGCCTTAATAGGTGCGACAGTAAAGTCAAACATTGTTCTCAATGAACCGTAAACCAAATGCCCTTGTTTGTTTTACTTCTGCAAAGAATAATAAAGGAATAGGCATGCATGAAGTATTAGGACAAATGATATGAAGTAATATAAAAAATTACTGGAGCCATAAAAAAAAGTCTACTAGGCATGTTCCAGTGCACATAAAATACTGGACAAATGTTTGTATGATGTTAGTTAATGCATGGCAGAAACGAATGAAGCTCGATGTTGTTAGCACGTACAGATAAATACTGTATATCCTGTTCATTAAAGGTTTAAACCGGATTCTAACGAGAAAACAAATATGACTGTATTCAGGGTGACAGTTCCTTTTTTTGTATAATGAAGCTTGTACTTTCATTAAGCTGACGCTCATTAGTCGAAATGAGGAACATGTACTAGAAATCTTTTCTGTCGAACAAACTTTTTATTTTGGTTTTTGTAACTAAAGATACATTATAAATTCTGATAATATCTAGGTATCATTTATGAGTGGATATCCCCAATGTTTCTCTCTCTCTCTCTCTCTCTGTGATGTTAACACCAACTGCAGACTTTTGTACTCTGACGTTAGTATATCTAAAAATTCTGTCTCTCTCAAACAGGAAACTGATCTTTTCTGGTACAGTAGTCTATTGTTATGAAGAAATTCACTTTAAATAGAAGTAGGATTTTAATTCATCCTCACCATCATTGCTTCTAACATCATGCTATGCAAAGGGCATCTGTGAAATTTCGGCAATCTCGTCTTGCCTGTGATTTCACTTACATTAATCTCCACGCACTTCCAGTTTCCCGCCTCACAGTTTTCTTCCAATCCTTCTGGTGTCTAGAGAAACCTAGCTGACTCTCTCCAGGGAGGTACGAAAGACAAGTCCAAGCCACCTCCACCTCCCCTTCATCAATATCTCATTTGAATACGGTACTTCTGTAATTTTCTTAATTTTTTCATTTCTCACCCTATTTCACAATCTGACTCCCTGTACAGTGTTCACCTTTTCATTAAGGGTTTATTCTCAAACTGACAAATCTGCGAAATAATTTTATTGTCTTACCATGAATCATGTCCGTAATGGCAATACAGGTCGTACTAGTCATGCTTTTTACTTTCCTCTGTATTTTCAATCTATTTGATTTCCAAATTTTATTCATCCTGCCTCGTGTATGAATTGCCTCTTTTAGTCTCACTAAGTTTCAATTCGAGAGACCATGGAATGAAAATCATTGTTCCTAAAAGATTTTAAATACTCAGCACTTAACTTTTTCTCCACCCGCTGTTATTTCATCCCCTTGTCCATAGTCTATCCTTATTATTTCAGCTTTTTTATACATTCTTCGAAAATCCATATATCTAGTATGTGTTTTTTATACATTCTTCGAAAATCCATATATCTAGATAGGATGCATTCTATCAAGCAAGCTTTGTGAACCTTGTGGTATTTTGCGGATTAAAATGTATCATTTCCGATTTCAAAGTTTGCAAAGCTTCTTCCGTTACTCCAAGCTTCTCCTGCATCTTCTTCCACTTTGTTCATTATGCATTCCGTGAGAAGGACAAGCAGAACAGGTTGGATAACATTTACTGTAGCGCCACACTTTATACCACGAATCCGCTTGACTCTAACAACAATTTAAATTGCCATATTATTATGTCGATACTATTAAGTGTTCAGTGTACAGTTATTAGTCTTCGTAACTGGAAAGAAAGCGGAACTGCCAGAGGAAAATAAGAATTCAAAAGAAAATACTGGTTTGCAGCGGCGTTAACAACACCACCACCGGCCACAACCCCCCTCATTCATTCCCCGCCCGCACCTGTGATCCACCTGTTTCACAAACGTTTTTTACGCACTGAACCAGCACGATCAAGTGAATCGATTACCTTTTTTTTTTCTTAAATACCTCGAGCTGGGTTCGGACACGCCTTGCTCAGGAGATTTCCGGGCAGCAAAAATTTAACTATCATTAATATTCTAATACTGACAAACTTTTTTACTCCGAAACCGCTGTTAATTTTCTCTCCTGAGTAACGACATCATTATCAATGTTATTAACTGACCCTGAGTAGCAAGATAATTATTTATACGTCATCGGACTAAGATTTCGTTACATTTCCGAAGTCTGGCATTATTTATCTGAAGCTTCCATTTCGTTTCTGACTGCCTGATGCAGTTGCTTTGCAGCTTTTGGTGGGTAGTCAACACCATGAGCTTTCGCTATTCCTGATTAGATCTAATGATTTTGACTCCAGACATTGATCGTCAGCAAAAAAAGAAAATATTATATATATATATATATATATATATATATATATATATATATATATATATATATATATATATATATAAAAAGGAGAGAGAGAGAGAGAGAGAGAGAGAGAGAGAGCGGGATTGTAGTACCAACGAACTGGATTTCCTCTGACTTGGACGAAATTAGGAACTGGGTTTTAAGATCTTGGATACCTTTTTGTAAGAGGTACCTTAAAGGTTAAGATTCTCTCCCTGTTACTTTTCTCCTGATTTTAGAAAGATGTCGGTCTAAAACTTTATTCTTTTTTCCTGAATCCGTCCTCAGAATTTTTAAGCTGGACTATCTGTTCTGTGCCATATGACCAAGCAGCTCTGTCAGCCCAGCACTTCCACATAAGAAAAAAAAACCATTGCTTTGCAGACAATAGTCTTTCACTAAGCTATCCTTTATTCAAATTTTAGTTATTAATTCTCTCTCTCTCTCTCTCTCTCTCTCTCTCTCTCTCTCTCTCTCTCTCTCTCTCTCTCTCTCTCTCTCTAGTATCTATTTCTTCGATCTAGTTTTTGCTAACGTGGCATGAGTGCGATTTTTTTTTACAAGGGAATATTTACCAAAGGTGAACGTTTTCTTCCTCATAAGTCGCGTAATGAAATAACATTTTCTTAAGCGTTGATTATCAGCTGCTTTTCCCGTGCTTACACAAGGTTACACCTACTTTACATTTTTACTATCTTCTTTGTAGATACAGTAGAATCCTAGCCTTGCTCTTTTCACTCATGTGTATGTAAAATTTTAAGTACGCTTAAAAGTTGTATGTATGTATGTGTATATATATATATAAATATATATATATATATACTGTATATATATATATATATATATATATATATATATATATACTACTGTATATATATATATATATATATATATATATATATATAATTTTATGTGTATATATATACATATATCTTATATATAAGGGAATGTTTGTATGTGGGTTTGTGTGTTTGTCCATATGTTTGTGCGCTATAGAAATCTGCACCGATTGACCAATGTAGACAAAATCTGGCACGTAGCCATCATTTGACCCAGCTTAGATAATAGGGTAGGTTTCAAACCCGTGCCCACTTCCCCTTCTCCTTCTCCCATCCGCCTTCCCCCTTCCCTTTGCAACTTATGTGGCAACTGCTTGACCGATCTAGACAAAATTTGGCACGTGGCCATCATTTGACCCAACTTAGGTAATAGGGTAGGTTTCAAATCCGTGTCTCCTTCCCCAGCCCTTTGTAAAGTATGTTGTAAATAAACTCTACGGGTTTATCATACCTCATTTCATGTACTCGATGTTACAGAAATATATTAATGAAAATGCTTTTCTTTCCTGTGATTAATAATTCTGTATCAGTGTTTGTGTTTGGATTTAGTTGGGGGTGTGTTTAGGTTTAGTGGGGATGTGTTTAGGTTAAGCAGGGTGTGTGTTTTTAGGTTTATCAGGGAGCTACTTAGTTTTAGTGGGGGTTTTGCTGCTAAGTGGGGCGGGGTGTTTAGGTTTAGTGGAGTGTAAATGGGACAGTCACCACAGTAATACCTGGATAAATGGGACAGTCAGCACAGTAATACCATCTGGATAAAAGGGACAGTCAGTACAGTAACACCTGGATAAATGGGACAGTCAGCGCCGTAATACCTAGATAAATGGGACAGTCAGCACAGCAATACCACCTGGATAAAAGGGACAGTCAGTACAGTAATACCTGGATAAATGGGACAGCCACCACAATAATATGTGGATAAATGGGACAGTCACCACACTAATATCGGGATAAAATGGACAGTCACCACATTAATGCCTGGATAAAAGGGACAGTCAGCACAGTAATACATGGATAAAAGGGACAGATAGAACAGTAATGACTGGATAACTGGGACAGGTATCACAGGAATACATGGGGGACAGTCACCACGGTAATGACTGGATAAAATGGACAGTCACCATAGCAATGTCTGGATAAAAGGGACAGTCAGAACAGTAATACCCAGATAAATGGGAGTGTCAGCACAGTAATACCTGGATAAAAGGGACAGTTAGCACAGTAATACCTAGATAAATGGGAAAGTCAGCAGAGTAATAACTGGATAAAAAGGACAGTCGCAACAGTAACAACTGGATATATGGGACAGTCACAACAATAATAACTGGATAAAAGGGACAGTCACTACAGTAATACCTGGATAAATGGGACAGTCAGCAAAATAATATTTGGATAAAAGGGACAATCAGGACAGTAATTCTTGGATAAAAGGGACAGTCTGTGCAAGGAGGTGCAGGAAAATTTTTCTGAGTTCTTCAGAGTTTTCCTGGGCAGTGCCGGGTTGGTCAGTTAGTATGTATATGTATGTATATATATATATATATATATATATATATATATATATATATATATATGTGTGTGTGTGTGTGTGTATGTATATATTTATATCTGTTGAACCATATACATATGTACTTATATATATATATATATATATATATATATATATATATATATATATATATATATATATATATATATATATATATATGATTGTGATCACATTTCATATGTGATTTTTCTATATCGAACACACTGGGCAGAAATAAAAACGATCGCATTAGACGGTTGAAAGTTGGTAGCGCCCTTGCCTTACAAATGAAAGACGTGGGTTCGATCCTGTTGTGAGTCAGAAATATAATTACGTTCCACTTGTGGTTGTGTGTTGATTACTTCTATCATATGCATATATATATATATATATATATATATATATATATATATATATATATATATATATATATATATATATATATATATAGAGAGAGAGAGAGAGAGAGAGAGAGAGAGAGAGAGAATTATAAAATCGAACTTAACTGGAAAAAGGGTTAAAGCTTCCCAGGTTTCACTGAAAGATCACCGGCATGTTTTCCTTGGCATTTCCGTAAGGTAGTAACTCCGGTCTGGGGCAGCCATTAATTTTGTAAGTAACATTCGTCTGTAAGTTGAAATCCCAGTGATTGTCTCGATTATAAGTAACTTAACTTTCGTGAGAGAAAAACAAGACAATAATGAGAGTCGCTTTTATCATTCTACTAATGAAGGAGGAAAGATTTTCCTATGTAAGAAGGTTTCCTCGTCCAGTGTCACTTATTTGCTTACATAGCTAACCCCACAGCAATCGTCGGCCACCATTACGTAAAGTACTAAGCTGTCCTCTTCTCGCACGCTCGCTTCCTTCTGGATAATGAAAATATAGTTGGCGGTACGACGATCCGTGTTTACGACTTGTATTTTAAATTTTAACTTAATCTTTGCGGAAACCAACATCAAGACACTCTTCTCCACAGGAAAAACTCTTTAGAATCCTTTCCCTTGTCCATCTTACTAGCTATTATTGCAAGTAATAAATATAAATTCTTGATGCGTTTACCTCTTGAAATGCGTACATCGATGTCGGTTTGAGGCATCTTAGTGCAGCTGTGTTTCCTTATGATTACTTAAATCTAGACTGGAAAGCTGTTCGACACTCAAACCCGACCGAAGCCAAAATGCCAGAGACAACAAGTATTATAATTAAGACCTTCAAACTAATCTGGGTATGCAGTTAAAACTATAAGGATTGAACAGATTGCAACGCGAAACGCAGCCCCAAGCTTCTTCGGGATAGGTGACCTTAAACGTATAAGTTACACGATTTCCAATGAACATTTGTAGTTACTATTTGAAATTTTGCATGGCGCTCCTTTATTCCCTATGTCTATCAATGTTATTTATGTATATATATATATATATATATATATATATATATATATATATATATATATATATATATATATATATATGTATATATATATTATATATATATATATTTATATATATGTGTTATGTGTATGTGTATTATATACATATATAAGTGTGTGTGTTTATATATATATATATATATATATATATATATATATATATATATATATATATATATATATATATATATAAAAAAAAAATTTTCTTTTAAAATGATCTTGTGCTATTTATATAAATTCCCTCGAAAAAAAGTAATCATTCGCTAAACCCAAGGAAACCCAAGATATCCAATTTTTTTTTTGTATTCTGCCACAATTTCGCATATACATAAAAGATAAATCCGTCAAAATTTCATCCTATTTACCATTTTTCTTACCAATATCAAGAGTTCTGAAATTGGTATTTTGTTGGTGGTAATGTTGGTAATGCCGGTATGTTTGTTCAAATAGGCCTCTCTCTCTCTCTCTCTCTCTCTCTCTCTCTCTCTCTCTCTCTCTCTCTCTCTCTCTCTCTCTCTCTCCATATACATAATATATACATTTATACATATATGTGTGTGTGTGCGTGTGTATATATATATGTATATTTATATGTATTCTCAGATATTAAGCCTTAAAGTTCGTTCAATATCAGTTCACAATAACTCTGAGCCATCAGATATGTGTATACATATATATATATATATATATATATATATATATATATATATATATATATATATATATGTGTGTGTGTGTGTATGGTGCGTGTGTGTGTGTGTATGGTGCGTGTGTGTTGTGTATGTATGTATGTATGTCTGCCTGCTGCGTGTTTGTTTTGCTGGTTTACCTGCCTATCCATCTATGTATGCACCTACCCCAGTAGGAATAGAACCCAAGTTTGAAACCCAGATAAGAACGAAGCGATTCGGTAGTTAATCCTGACAGTATTAAACTCTGATAACCTTAATTGAGAATTAGGTACCTGTTACTTAATAAAAAGGATATTGGTAGTATCTAGGGATGAATGAGGTGGCGAGGCTAGCAACCTCCTCCCTAAATATTAGTTGCTAATGGAAGTTCCAATTCCTCGTGGAACACTTCGTCTAGAGGGAGGAAAAGAGAGAGAGAGAGGGTGCTAAGGAGAATTCAGGATGAACCTATCCAATCATCGTAGGACACAAAAATGAATAAGAGAAAATCTGTTTCCAAGCGTAAGAGACGGAAATATTGATTAGTTCTCCGGAGAGAAGAAATGCTAATATCGCCGTCTTAAGTCTAATGAATTATGGACCCAGGTGCTGGAGCACTCCAAGATTGAAACTTTTTAATTCCCATTCTTAGATGGAAAGAAAAAGATGGGAAATAAGACTCATTTTCTTTATTACTACATGCTTGTTTGCAAGCACAGTTATAGTTACTTATGTATATATATATCCATATGAAGTATATACATGTTTTCATTCACTAATGGGCGCATCTATATATATATATATATATATATATATATATATATATATATATAATTCTATGTATATAACTTTATAAAACGATTGTTGATATTTATAAGAATATGATAACAGTGATTAACTATATTTACATCAATCAGTATGTATATTGTAATTTGTTGTAATATTTATTTTATAAGTTTGCAAATAAAAATTAATAATGTTGCTCACAAAATAATTACGTGAATGTAATTTTGTTTATTATGTATGTTAGAAAATCCTTGAAATTAGAATTTGAAAAGAAATCCTGAAACGCTTGAAATATTTACATACACAAATGCAAGGCCAAATGAAAGTTAGTATCCTAAATCCTATCTAATGTAGCCCGAAAGAGTCTAGAGGAATATATCTGCAATGATGGAGTTTGTCACTGTAGGAGAATCGATTCGATGGTATTGGAAGTTTCGGTTATTTATGTGGTCTGTAGACGTCGGTTATCTATGTGGTCTGTAGACGTTGGTTATTCATGTGGTCTGTAGACGTCATCGGATTTCGGTGACGTTAGTTAAATGATTTGGTCAGGTTCAGGGCTTATGGGAAAAAATGTAAAATATTGATTAATAGGAAAACACTACCGCGAAAGTTAAGCCACGTCAGACAAGTAACTACTGTCTTGTCATCAGAACGGAGAGGAAAATATCATTCAGCCAAATTTTTCCACTATAGAACGTGAGCGAGCTGCTTCAGGTACAGCGTTTCTATAGCAGCCGTAGCTATAGCAAAGTGCAAAGGAGCAGTAACCCATTGGTACAGTAAAGAGTACGAGAATCTCAAGGTTAACATATCGAAATGACAGTCCTTGAAAAAATGTAGGACAACTACTTGATATAAATGATGAGAATGGAATTAGCATATCCCGTGACATGGTACTGGAAAATCCTGCACAGGTGGAGAACGAGTGGTAAACTAACATGCATCAGATGGGTTATGTCCCAACAAGTTCTGAAGGTGCTCTTACCAGCCACTTCTTCTCCAGACAACATTTCCCATTATGGCATCTACATCTTTTCACAGCTCAAGTATATCCATGTTCAAACATCCAAGCTCTGATAACTAAGATACAAAAAATGACCCCAGTTTATTGTGGCTGCTAGGACTTCTTAATTTCTCGATTTCATCAGATTTTTTTTTTTTTTTTTATAGATGCACTTACCTTTCAAGCACTGAATCTGAGTGTTAAATAAATGAAGCTTGTCCTAAGATTGGATTTAAACTCATGCACGAAAGGGTAAAGTGACGTTGTCAGCATGCCACGAAGGAGCAAATAAAGCATGATATGTTACAATAACCTCACTCTAACCTTTTTAGGCTTTTGAAACCTACCATCGAACAAATAGCTTCTTCAGACCCACTATAGATATAAAAATACATGTATCTGGTGGATGTAACCAGTAGATTCTTTAGTTAACATTGTTTTTTTAGCAAAAATGCAAGGCATCAGCTTGAAAAGGGGACTCATGGTGCTGTATGAAATTAGCTTTTAAAGATTAATAGGTTCACATGAGAGTGGTCAGCTTAGTCCAAATCTTGGATCGAGTTCTTTCCTGTTCCATGCACCACTTGTTCACATTTATGGCATTATTGCCGCATGTCTCCACTTTCAAGAACCATGTGCAGAAACTACATTGCATAAGCGCTGGCATGTTCTCATAATTCTTGATGATGAAATAAATGAATACACAGTCCCTGGCAGCATTACACCTCCCTCAGCAAGGGAGCTAATCCACCTGATGTTCTATTTATATTGCTAGAAATAAATCTAATCAAACGTATTATTACAAACATTACAGAGGAGAAAGATCATCTACAGACAGCTCACTGAATAAGGATTAAGAAACGTCAATACTTGCATATTTAAGTAAATAATATATTATAGTGAAAGTAATATAATTTACTGATGTCCAATTGTAAAACTTGACATAAGTTTGTTGTCAGAGATGATTACTTTGAAGACGTTTTTCAAGGAAGGGATAAAGTACTTACCTTAATATTTCAGTGCTGTAATCATACGTTTTTAAATATTCAGTCCTGTAATTCTCTAAAAGGATCTCTGTATTGACTTATCAACAGTCGTGTCTGGGTGTCATTTTTGTAAAGTGATATGCTTCCGGGGGTATTAAGTCTTCGTGTGCACTAATCCGTTGAAATGAACGGCTAGAGCGGAATAAACCCTGAGGTTGAATAATACCCTCATTTAAGAAATACCACGTTTATGATATATACATATATATGTATATAGACACATACATACATACATATATACATTATATATATTATATATGTATATATATAGTACATATATGTGTGTGTGTGCGAGTGGGTACCTACATACACTCAGCCGCTTTTCGTCTCTTTAACTGCTAAGTCGAGTGTACATTATCCAGTTAATAAGCCAACGGAGACGGTTCATCAGCAGTATAACAGCTGACTTTACACACAAAGCGTCCCTCACCTCCAACTTATACTATCTCTTGGGCTTCCTGGCTATTAGGGCCCTCTCTTTCCAACACCTCTTCACAACACTTATCGAGTTATTTCTGTCTTCTTCTCCTTGTCCGTCATAACACCTCCGAATCATTCAAACTTTTCACCAACCTGTAGACCTTTCCATATGATAAAAACATTTTAACCGGTTCAGTCTATCCTGTCACCCATGTGTGATGCTAACCCTTTACCACTCCCACATATTTCCACATTGCTCACCCTTTTAGTATTCCTTACATCAGAACTATAATTCAGACAATGCATATATACTACCTTTGACCCTGTTATTCTTGAACACATCCACTCTCTCTTTTGTCTCTCTCATTGCAAAATATCCAGCTTCCTCGCCTTAAAAAATCAACTATCATACGTCTCTTCTCTTCTACACTGCACCCGTAAACATCTATTTATATTTTTAGCTTTTTGCTTATAATTACAAGTTATGGGGCTTCAGTCCCCTTGTCCCCAGCCATTTGATGACTTTCCTGATGTATAGGGCAGCGAAAATGCTGTATTTTACCAGGCATTCCATGGGAGCAAGAATATGATTAGTATCTACTTCATGTAATGAGGCTCAGCTTCCATTCAGGGGATTTTTCCTCCCAATAAGGGATCCACAACCCTTCACCATTTACCCCTCTACTTAGAGAACGCAAATAGCCGAACTTCAAATCATTAGCACTTCGAAGGGCAAACAGGTTGTACTACTTACTACATAGGGTTTAGAACATATACCATTTCCTTTTTATTTTTTCACCTTACTTTTTAAGGCAATCCTCGAAATCCCGGTATCATGTAATGGTAATAAATGCAGATATAGAGTATTCACTTTTGGCATTTTGCCTATCTATTAGGTATTAAAGACCATCCGTTTCACCACTTGAATTTAAGGGACTCTTCTCCTAAATCAAAACACGGATCAGCGAATTCTCTCAGTTAAAAAGAAAACATGTCAACAGATTCCATTACTGACATAAAGCGATTATAGGCGGGAAAGCCAGCCTGTTTTTATTACGTTGATTAATTTGTTCTTTCACACAAAACAGTCAGCCTGAGTCACTGAGAAATCTTGACCTTTTTACTAGCTTTAAAAGCCAAATTTGTTGCACATATGTAACAGTGAATTTATATTAGCTCTGTCGTGATAAGCTTGCAGAGCTGATTATTTTTCTTTATGGGTTAATTCAAAAGAAATTGTACTTGATGTTTGATGTTAAATAGATAAGTAACAAAATAATATTCGTTCAAAAATAATATTAGATATAAGCTTATGACTTAATGTGTTCATAGAAAGCCTACAAAATACGCAAGTAACTTATAGTTTTCAGCCTCAGGTATTGTTTGCACAGCCAGGATGCTGTAAATAAGAAGACATGGATATTAATATAACATGAAATCAGGGAATTAACATGATAAACAGGGAATCCTTCGATCTTAATTCGAATCTAGACGGACAGTAAGGATCCATTTAGTACTGATTCTTATAATAGCTCGAATCGACCTTTATTCTATGCTTGTGGACTTATTACTTGACCATAGCAGTCGTCGTTTGAAAGGAATTCAAGACTTTTCTAAATGACATCTTTTAAATTCAAGGTTTAATTTCATTAGGCCTTTGAGTATCCAATGTTTTGTTAATAGAAGCATTCATTTCTCGGTTTAATTAAATCAAGACCCTTCAATACAGTTTCTATGGTGAGCTTTCTAAGCTCTTGGATCAGTTTAAATGGCGTCTAATTCTGGGTTCATTGTAATTAAAACAAGTAAATGCAGAAATCACAAGTAATTCCCCAGAATTCCGAGTTAATTTAAATAATATTAAATTACCCAAATTTATGAATTAACTTGAGTTGAGGAATCTGAATTTAATAGCTAACATACATTAATTCTCTTAAATTCAAGGTTCATCTAAATCAGTGGTTCGTAAATTTTTTCAGTCCCGATACCCCAAAGTTCAACTCGGTCAACCTAATAACCCCTCCCCAATATCAACCGGCTATTCCCAACTTTTAGCTTTTAATTTTCAGTACAAAAGAGCAAACAGGACGGCTATAAACAAACAGCTGAATTGTATGGAAACCTAAAGAGGATAAATTCTGAGCCCACACCACGATTTGAATCGAGGAAACCCCCTTAATTTAATATTTTTCAGGATGTCTTTTTCGATACTTCCAAGAACCGGTTTTTATACCCCCCGGGGGTATTGAGGCACTACTTTAGGAACACCTGATCTAAACTGACTTTCCTCAATTAGACATTTCCCTAAATTAATGCTTCTAAATTCAGGATGTACGTAAATTTAGGCTTATAAAAATAACGTCCATATAAATCACTGCTCAGATTCAAAGTTCACACAAATTACTGCTCAAAAATTAAGGTTCACACAAATAAAATCTGATATTTCAGGGTTCGCCAAGTTAAAGTTCTCAGACACAGGGTTTCCTTAAAATATGGCTCATAAATGAGGATTTCACATAAAGTAACGCTCCTGAATTTAGATATCACTTAAACTATGACGCTGAAATTGATAAATTGCTTAAATAAGCTCCTAAATTAAAGGCTCCTTCTTTAATTCGAGAAATAAGATTCACATTGTACCAGTGCTATGTTCTAACACTTTCCGTTTCCTTGGCAAAGAATTGTCTAAACTTGGTTGCAAGATGCCTGCTTGCAAGTTTGGATGAAAATAATCCAGTTTTTCGGTGCAGATTTAACTCTTAATTTTCATTCCGCATTTTTCACCAATGTTACTACCCCATGTGACAGGACGGGATACTAGTTTGAGAGGAAGGTTAAGTTATTAACCAGGTTAGGTTAGGCTAGTACCCAGTAAACAAGGACGTAAACATCTTGAAGAGCAAAAGAAAGCAAAAGAAAGGTGAGTGATAGCAACTAAAAAATATAGCATTGGCCAAATTTTCCGATTTTCTTAATTATTGAATTTACTAACGGTCATTTGATTAACATTCAGATGAGATAAGGAATTGCCATTGCTCCTTACAAGGTACTACATATTAAGTGTTTGACTTATGATGCGTCATCACAATGTTGGTAACTGGCAAAATACATACTGCTTTCTTTTAGCATGTAAAAGAATCAATTGAGTCTTATCCTGCCACCTTTTCTCCAATTGATTTTCATATCAACTTTCTTACCGTAAGGTTTTTGTGTTTTGTATTTATATCACTCATTCTAATCCAGCTATGTTCTTTGGTCAGCTAGATCACATTATAATATCAAGGGCTTTTATATATACATATATATGTATGTATGTATATGTTTATTTATGTATTCGAATAGAGAGGGAGAAGAAGAAAGAGAAATAATACTTCAGTCTGAAATATGAAAAGTTTGCTAGTTTTATGTGCTTTTTAAGTTTTATATTTAATTTTATATTTAACTTTATCAGTGGGATCGCCTTGATTTTTCATTACTGTTCAAATAACGAAACATAGAATGCGGCTTCTCCCATCCCTTTTCTCTGTATAATAAAATGGAAATCGTTATGCGATCCGTGACTGTTCTGTTAATTATTCTTGATTTATTGGACTCGTTTTCAGTTTCTGTCTATCTCTGTAGAAGCGTTGGATTTCGCTTCCTTCCCTAGTTTTTCCGATTATCGTACTTTTCCATCTGTCATGTCTTAACTTTCTGGCCTTAGCTAGAAAAGAGCGTGCGGCAAAAATTGCTTAATTATTATAGCAAAAATAAAAAGTTGCTTTCAAGGACAATGTTGAATTACAGGTATATCTTTCCCTCATTCCAACTAACAAGACCGCCAGGAAATTGAATTGATTAGAGATTATTGAAAATTGAACTAAAACTGTTTTGGAGTGAAGTTATTGGCCCTCATCTTCATTTTTTCATGACGAACGTCATTAAATAAGGGACACTAATGAGTACCTATTTGTTAAGCTTCTTATGATAGTTTGTAAGTAGACAGGTGTCATTACAGAAAATCACTATTTTGAGAAACAATGTGTCAAAGTATCTGTCATCGTCATTCTTTTTCGTTACTGATTTATAGCTCAAGACAGGGATATATTGCGGTATTATCGTTAAGGTAAGGGTTAGGCAATGTAAACATAACGTAGTTTCAAGTTTATAGCTGTAGAAAATATTTTTAAAGTCAGATGCTAAGCAAAAGTCTTCAAGGAGCGAGATTATTGCGAAAAGCCTTTAGTGTAGGGTCATTGTCGTCAAACTTCCACGAACAAACTTGCAATCCCTTTTCTAAAAATGAAAGTGCTTCAATATAAATTGAAAAATTGTGAATTTTAAACTTGGAATCCGTTTCTAAATATGAAAGTTTTACACATATATATATATATATATATATATATATATATATATATATATATATATATATATATATATGTGTGTGTGTGTGTGCATTGTGTGTGTGTATAGCTTCTATGTAATATATATATAAACAGATATATACATACACACATATATAAATATATATATATATATATATATATATACTGTGTATATATATATATATATATATATATATATATATATATATATATATATATATATATATATATATATATATATATATATATATATTTCACATCACTGTGACATTTTTATACACAAGCGTAGTTACCGCCGGTGGATCGAGTCCACTAGGTGACTCTCACTTATCAGTTATAATTCCCCTTCGGTATTATATCCGGGGTAGAGCGAAATGGATATTGAATTAGATTTATAGCCTAATGTTTGTGTACAAACATATATATACATATAATGAAATTACAACTGAAATCACACTTAAACCACTGAAAAATTTGGTATCGCAGTACTATTATATTTCATAATTATGTGAAAAAAATTGCTTTATAATATTGTATGGACAAATGGATAAAATTTCCCGCTTCACTTTATCATCATATTTACCTTTCAAGTCTTCATAAAAAAAAAAGAAGAAACATTAGCTATAAGATTTTTAGTATCTAAATATTATAAGTATATTCAAAAGTCGTCACTCAAACTGCACAAGAAATTAACACAGTATTTGAAACAATGCATCTGCAATACAATAACACATGCTTTGGTTCATCTGTGACTTCTGTCAGCTGACACATTTATTGGATTTTTCTCCGCTATTCTCTATGTTGTACTATTTTTCTTCAATTTCGTGATAGGTCATAGGTGTCTAGACAAACATACATTAATTTTTGATAGTACAAAGGTCATTGTTCTATATTCGATGTATATAATCATCGTCAGAACCTAGATATAAGACGATTTTCATCACAAAACGTGATCGCTTTTGTTGCTGTTGTCCCGTTCAGCCCGATTGTGCTAGCACGGATCATGCTACCTGAGCAAGTCTTTATAGAAATATGAAGGTTAAGATTACTACGTCTAGTACTGAAGGTAAAATATATGAAAATCTGATGTAAAAATGGTTGCTACCCTTTCAAATTCAAGTATAAGTGTTCTTAAAACATATTGCAGGGTTCACTATTTATATACATTTGTCATACCACATACTAAATTGCGTGAAATTAAATTTTCCGAAGTTAGAAATATAACTGGCATGAGAAAAGATATTTCTGTTTGGTCTCAAATAAATCAGTCTTAAATAAATCTATAACACCTATATTAAGAAAGGGCTTTGCAATCGCAGTTTGAAAAGACGCAAATATTACGCGATAACGCATGCACAAAGCACACAAAACGCTCACCTACGCACACCCCCACACACAAATATACATATCTATACAGACACACACACATATCTATCTATATACATATATATGTATATATATAAATATGAATATATAAATATGAAACACACACACACACACACACACACACATATATATATATATATATATATATATATATATATATATATATATATATATATATATATATATATATATATATATATAGACAAAATGAAAAGTATGATCCTTGTTGTTTGTCAAAGTTAGTTTTATTCTCATTCTCGAAGATTAGGAAGTACATAAAAAGTAACATTTGCATAAAACTCACTTGAAAACAACTGTCAAAAATCATAAAACGCTTACAGGAATTAGTTTTTTTAAGAAACCTTACACCATTGTATAAATAGGGAATTTAAAAGGTATGATATTAGAAGAAAGGGTTACAAACTTAGAAATAACCGGTTAAAGCATAATGAAGGAGCACAGAGGTTAAATGGTTTACTGAGCTTTGGTATCTAATGTTTATTGAATAAGATTATAAAATCCAAATGGGAGTGCTATCTTGCTTTAAAAATTTATGTTTTAAATGCAGTATCTATATAATCTTTAAAGAAGTCAATTTTATAATTGTCTTAACAAATATTTATTATTAGTGTTTTTTGCTTTACTCATATGTTACTTTATGTACGTTGGCGAATAACAAAAAATATTCCGAAGACTATTAATCATCAGTTTCATTTTATCTTTAAAGCTCTCATTATAAATATACATATATGTATATATACATATGTATGTGTGTGTATATATCTATATTGATGTGTGTGTGGGGTATATATATATATATATATATATATATATATATATATATATATATATATATATATATATATATATATACATATATATATATACTTATGTATGTATATAAAATTAAATATTGAATTCACTATATCCTGGGAATAACTTACCTCCGAGGGGTATTATAAATGATAAGTACTTTAGCCCTCCCAAGGTAGCGAAACTGGGCGTTTTGTTTGCACGCAGCGATCGGCAATTTACTTTAACCATTTGGCTATCAAGAGAGAAATAATTTGGTGTCGACTCATCTGTGCATATTCCTGGAGAATTCAGGTTTGAACTTTTGTCACTTATGCACGCATGTCTTTTGAATGTTGACATATACCATTTGATATCAAATTCACTATACTTTGGGAATAACTTACACCCAGGGGAATTATAACTGGTAAGTGCATCTGACACGCCCATAATACGAACTTGGGCTTTTGGTTTAGATACAGTGATAGGTAGTCGACTTTGGCTACTCGCCTATCAAGAGGAGATGTAAGTTGATGTAAATAATTCAGCATTAAATTTTGTATGTGGCTCAATATTTGTGAATATAGTAAAAAGTCTCGCGTACATATATATGTGTGTGTTTGTGTATGTGTATTTATATATATGTATACGTGTGTGTGTTCGCTTGTGTGCATGTGTCAGTGTGTGTGTGTGTGTGTGTGTGTGACTCCTGTGGCCTACTGGTAATCAGCCTCGCCTCACCGGCGGGAACCCAGAAATCGATCATTTCTAGGGGAAAGGATTTTGCTTTGTTATTTGGAAAACATTGATTGTTTCTCTGGTGACCTTAACAGCTAATTATTTTATCTTGTAGCTAATCAACTGTGATGAATCGCAGCCAGGTTCGAGAATGTAGTCGGACTATCATCCTTCTGCCAAAACCTGCTGGAAACCGGAAGGTTAACACCCTGTGAAGCGGGCCACTTTCTCTATGGTTATACGATATATATATATCTTCTTCTTTTAACGTGCTTTTTTTTCCCATTTTTGTATGGGTGTAAGCACGATGCCTTCTTGAAGGACTTTTGGTTGCTTTGGGGTAGACCTAACAGTCTCGATCGCTGCCCTGCCTGACATCGCTTAGACCCGGTAGCGTATGTTTCATGTATCATATATATATATATATATATATATATATATATATATATATATATATATATATATATATATATATGTATAGATATATATGTATATATATATATATATATATATATATATATATATATATATATAACGTTCATAAAATCGTTTCTTTTTTTTTAATAGGATTAACAAGAAGGACAAGGGAAATAGAATAGTGAGGAAAAAAAAAGCTTTTGGGAAGCTCAAAAGATTTCGATAAGTAAATACCACAAACCATTCCCATATGAACGTTAGCGTATACCATTAAATTTCGGACATGGATATGTATTAATAATGGTGCTTTTTCTTTTTATTTATCGAAGTCTTTGAAGCTTCCCAAAGCTATTTTTTCCTTCTCACCATTCTTCTATTTCCGTTAAGCACTGCGTTGCCCTTCTCTTTAATCCTAATATATAAAATGAAACTATTATATGGACGTATTAGTTTAAATACTAGCTGTATCATTGTCATGATCAGAATCAACACTTATTTGTTTCACCAAAACCTATCTTGCTCGTATTCATGGATATCCCTACCTTTGTAAGATACTCTGGCTCCTCTACCTTTCTAACAGTTCGATTTATAAACACTTTTCTCTCCTCGATTCAGTAACAATAACCTTTTTACCACAAGCTCCCACTACAGTTCACATTCCTCAGAACAGTTTGTTTTGAAAATTTTACACTTTCAGCAGCCACACAGTACTTCCCGAAAGATCAGTTTACTTCCTAATGCCATTAGGAACAACTTAACCTTTGTTTTCATAAGCAACATTTCTTTGAAAACTTTTGCAAAGCTCTAGTTACAGTTTTATCTTTATCCTATTCTGTGACTTTGCTCTTCACTCTTGCTACCACCTTTCATTACATTTAACGTCAGCTTCATTCTTTCATAGTACATTTTAACTTTTATTGCTTTATCTTTGCTATACTATTTACCATCATATTCCTGTTATTTTGAATTGTTAATTTTCAACTTTCTCTATTAACAGCATTTCCAAACACTGAGGGTCTCCGTAGTTTTGCCTCGTTACCACTATCAGTGATGTATCATCTACGAACTTCAGCCACTTCATACTCCATTCACGTCAGCTAAACCCCACAACCATCCCTAGCCCTTTTCCCCGACTTCGCCATCCAGTCTTTAAGAATAACAAACGAACATGACGACAACACACCGTTATTGGACACCAACCTTTAGACCAAACCAATTAGCAGGCTATCTGCATATTCTAATGAACTTTGCTTTCGCCATAGAAACTTTTGATTGCTGTCTACAAATTACCTCCTAATCCAAACATTCTCAACCCCCACATCTTGCACGTTTATCATTTCTATTCTGAGCTTTCTCTAGGCCCCCATTCGATTTCATGCCTTTCTTAGGCTGCCCATACACGGTACACTTTTAGTGGAAGGTGGCTGGCCACTAAATGGTCAGCCACTTTGTGGCTAGCTGACAATATCAGCTTGTACAGTGGTGTGGCCAAGAAATAGACCTGGTAGCCAATTCGTATCCACACTTTTAGTGTCTTCCAGTTTTAGTGGCTCGTCTGCGGTCTTCCGCACAAACACTTACGTTCCATTTTTTCATTTTAGTGGCCGGCCGCTTTCCTCTAAAAGTGTCCCGTGTGCGGGCAGTCTTACCCAATTCTAATACTCCCATACACCTTCCCCAGTAAACCAAGTAATGGTATGCACGTATAAGTTTCCATTCTTTTGATCATATTCATCTCATCCATTCCCTTAATCTAATGACCCATCCCAGAAATACTTTACACAGCTTGGTCAAACACAGAGCTACTCTGTCACCTCTGTTCATGGGAGAAGGAAAAATCTGGACATTTCTGTACAGCAAAAACCATGGAATTGATAGCTTTCTCTTCGTAACACAGCTCGAGTTTATTTCTCGTACAACTGAGTCAAACTTTAATGTGCCCAAAAGTTGTAAGATTATTAAGTATTATCATGTGTCTAAAAAATTACCCAAATACTAAGTAGATTTCTCCGAAGAGTGTGCCTCTATCTTCACTCCCCTAATGGGACGCGAAGGATATTAATAGATTGAAGGAATAGCAGATCTGCTTCAGCAACGCTGAAACATTTTCTAGTTCCTGTTACCACTTTGACTGGACATGTTTTACTGCTGTTTTTATTGCTATTGTTATTACCAACAGTCATAGTTGTAGTAGTAGTAGTAGTAGTAGTAGTAGTAGTAGTAGTAGTAGTGGTGTACCTTTCGGTAAATTCATCTTCACAAGACGGAGTCCAAGAAATACCTGCGTGTCTATATAATTACAGAATGATAGAAACGGCCCCTATTACCGCTAACTATAACATAATAAAGGCCACCACATTCCTCAAGCCAATCGGAGAGATCTACAGTTCTCATGTATCTCGATCCAGTGACTGTTCTTTCCCTCTGCCACAAAGATAGGGATATTTTCTTGCTTTCCCTTCCCCAGAGCCCTAAAACTTCTCTTAAATCAAGGATGAATCGTTCCTTTCCATTAAAACTTTAGTTATTTTCCATCTTCATCAATTAAATTCACTTCAAATCTTTCTTAATATGAAATATATATAATTACATGGATAACATATATTTTTTAAATTACAGAGATAAAATCTTACTCAACACAGAAAAATTCTACAGTAAAAATACTTTCGTCTTCTTCGTAATTAACCAGTGTGTTCTCCTGGCAGTCTCTCAAGTCTTTAATTAAATTAATCCTCCACATCTCTTCATATTTATCATTTTTCTTTAGTATTTACTTAATACTACTCACGACTATTCATTCTTTTCTCTTCTTTTGGAGAAATGGATTACTGTGTTTCATCAGGTTTCCACTCCCGTCGATCTCTAAGTGTAACAGAAATAGCGACATGTAACTTACTAAACCAAAACATGAAAGGCCGCCGAAAACAATTATTATTGTTGCATTACCAAGATCCCATAATCCCTCCAAATTAAAGAGACCTGATAACTAGAACATCGTTTAAAACGGAATCATAATTTCTTTATTGATCCCTAATTATTTTTTTAATATATATATATATATATATATATATATATATATATATATATATATGATAAATATATATATATGTATGTATATATATATGTTTTATATAATAATATATATATTTATATATATATATACATATATAAAATTAATATATATTAATCGTAAAATTCTAGCCCAAATCACTGATTTACACAAAAGTTTCTGCCCCTGTCTCTCTTACTATTATGAATTCTAGTCATTGTCTTATAATTGATACTATACGAACGCATTTATGGATAGACTAGTTTATTTCCGTTATTTTAACATTAATCCGAAGAGCTATATTATTACTGTAACTATTTCAACATACAGATGTTTTCCTTCGGAGTGATTTTGCTGAACAAACTATAATAACTAATTTAACGTTCATCACATCTGGATTTTTACCATGATTACACTGCACAACTTCATTAGGTGTGATAAGAAATTTTCGTAATTATTTTATATTTCTTAAAATTACACGTATTTCCTCTCTTTGCTTTCACGTTCACGGTTCAGCACGAGATCATTTCTTCCCACACACACACACACACACACACACACACACACATATATGTGTGTGCGTGTATGTATAATGCGTGTGTGTGTGTGTGTGTGCGCGCGCAATATAATTGTATGGACTGCCATATGATATGCGCAATTGACACAATTTTTTTAGCCACCGAGATACAGTTGAGAAACTTTATTTGGTGTGCATGGGTAACATGAAACACACAGTAATCCATTTCTAAGTATGTAAGAGTAATTGCTCTTTGAAATAACGTACATGTCCTGTCAAAGGACTTCCTTTCCCTACTATTTTATCGCAGTGATTCCCTTTTTTCAATGGCGCTTTTGCAAAGCTTACCGCGTACAAGTAAATAAGGAAATTATATTTAAGAAAAGGTAGTAGTATATCGGAAAATTTCATTGTGAATTAATTTTGCATCTATGCAGTATGTTATATGTTTAGTTATAATAAGCGGACAAAGAGTTTGTACTATCAAGAGCCTTGTTACACAAAATTACCTAGTGTACAAGTGCAATAGAACAGAGAAATGCAATGCTAAAACAATTTTCAGCCAGTAAAAAATATATTTTCAGTTTCCCAGCACTCCATGGCCAGAGGAATGTTTTCCATTTCATAAATAAAAATATAGGTTTCAGAGAAATGCATATTGAATAGCAAAATCCTGATACATTTGAGTAAAAGAAATTATTTCTTAGCGCTGGTATTTCTCCCCGCTGTTAGATCACATGCTGAGAGCGATCACCACGCCGGGAATTTTAGAATTCTTTTTATTTCTACCTTTCTACTATGCACCCAAGCGCCGATAAATACCAGGCGATAACTTGCTGGCTGAAGTGAATAAGTCCAAGAGGGATGCCTCTATAAATACACAGACACAAACACACACACACATAAATGTATATTATATAAATATAAAAATATATATACATATATATATTATAATATATATGCAGTATATATATATAAATATATATATATATATATATATATATATATATATATATATATATATATATATATATATATATATATATATATATATACGTGTGTGTGTGTGTGTGTGATGAGAGAGAGAGAGAGAGAGAGAGAGAGATATGTTTGGGAGTGTGTAGTCAGTTGTTTTGAAAACCTTTTGTTTTATCAGAAAGACAACTGAGGTTGTCTTTAACTGGGGTTGAGATACACATTTTATTTGTAACGGTTTTGCTGTTACATTACAACGGGGTATTCAGGTCCCAGTAAAAAAGTTTTATTATATGAATACACACAATATATATATATATATATATATATATATATATATATATATATATATATATATATAAAATATATATATATATATGTACTGTATATATAATATATATTTATATGTAAAATATATATATATATATATATATATATATATATATATATATATACATATATATATATATATATGCTTGTGTGTGTGTATTTAAAAATTAGCCTTTCATGAAATCTTTTTGTCCGCTGATGATTAATTGACCAATCACGATAGCAAAGTAAAAGCCGTACGCTATAGGCGTTCGATTCTCTCTCTTGGTCTCCGTGATCCTGTATGTATCCCTCACTCTTTCATTTAGTTATGATAATAAAATTCATCCTAAATCGGGTTCTTAAGACGGGAAACGGGACTGGATTTCCGGCCGTTTTCCGCTCATCCCCGGGAAGGTGGCAGCCCTGTCCGCGATGCTTACAAATTGATCACCGCTGCTGG
>NC_089795.1:60229484-60234484 GCF_040412425.1 Macrobrachium rosenbergii
ATATTTGATATAATCTTATTAGCTTGATTGCAATGGTTCTGTTCCTTCATATACATAATTTAGTTTTCCAACTCTGCTAATGCAAATTAATTTTTTAAATGATAATTTTTTAAATAATAACCCTGTATGTCTCTAGAGACATTATATCTAAAATCATAAGTTATTTTTGAAGTTCTCTGCCCTCGTTAACCATGTACTACATTTTATAATTTGCTTTCATATTACAATGAAATAGCCCAGAAATATACTGTATATAATCATTTTATGTAAAGGGTACTTGAATCCGCGATATATCCGTTTTTATCCTCAAATCTTTAGCCAATTTGATGACCAGTGCAACAGAATACCCTAATCAAAGATTTATTTTTGGAGTAGTCTTTCATAAATATAGTATTTTGATTAGCAGTTGCAATATAGAAAATAAATATGACCTATAATAGCACGTCATTCAGGTATATTCCTTATGAATCAAAATTAATTACATAAATCTCTATACTTCCAAACCCCTTTTCTTCTTTAATGCTTATTTCTCCTCTCAATCTTGGCCGTTTACAACTTTTTTGAGTCATACCAGCCTGTCGCCACGTCAAACCTTTCAGTATAGAACCAGTATTCATTCGATTACAGCCGACAAAATTTAAATGGTAAGCCATTTATATATGAATAATCCGAGTCTAGTCTGCCCAGCTTCGTCGTAATTTTTCTCGATATTATACATTCACGTAAGACATTTAGTCTTGCCATATAAACAATCTCTCTCCTCTCTCTCTCTCTCTCTCTCTCTCTCTCTCTCTCTCTCTCTCTCTCTCTCTCACACACACACACACACATATATATATATACATATACATTATATATATATATATATATATATATATATATATATATATATATATATATATATATATATATATATATATATATATATATATATACGCTCAATATTTGACAAGGTCGCCTCACCAACGTAGGTTCCCGGTCCGATTCCTGAGAGTGCGTCCGGAACACTTTAGGACCCATTTCATCAAACACCGCTGGGTCTCTGATAACATTAGCAATAAGTTATGCTCGTGCGATTGGCCGAGTGTTGTGCTTCGAGGTCAGGGAAGAGAAGGACATAGGGTTAGGAAGCTCGTCCCGAATACCATCTATTGTTAGAGCCGTGATGTGAGTATACTGTATGTGTGTGTGTGTGTGTGTGTATATATATATATATATATATATATATATATATATATATATATATATATATATATATATATATATTATTATATATATATATATGTATATATTATATAATATATAAATTTTATATATATATATATATGTATATATGTATGTACATATATATATACATATATACAATATATATATATATGTGTGTATATATATATATACTGTATATATGTTGAAATCAGAAATAGATGGAAAGAGCACTGTAAGACAGTTCTTAATAGACCAGTCCTCCCAGAAGAGGATATACCGCTTGCTTAGGAAGATTTAAATACTGATGAAGGCGAGATCAGGCTAGAAGAAGTAGTTAAGGCAATAAAACAGTTAAAGAATAATAAGGCACTAGGAGAGGATGGTTTATTCCCGGAAATGTTTAAAGTGGAGGAGGATAGATTGGTATTGTCTTGAAGATATTATTCAATGAGATATGGGTGGCGGGAATAATACCATTAGGTTGGAAGAATGGTGTGATCATTAAAGTCCCAAAGAAAGGAGATCTGGGCAAGTGTGGTAATTGGAGGGGAATCACTTTGTCACTTGTAGCCTTGGAAATTTTTTGTAGTGTAATGCTGAATAGGTCGGAGCCAGAGGTTGATGGTATTCTGAGGGATGAACAGGATGGTTTTAGAAAGGGACGGGGTTGCGGTGATCAGATCTTCATAGTTAGGCATTTAATGTAGCAAGCAAATGAAATGAAAACTTCGCTGGGTCTTTTGTTTTGTTGATTTTGAAAAGGCCGTTGATAGTATTTCTCTCGCAGGAAGTGGCTAGGCCATGTGTATAGATGGCGGGGAATACGAGATACACCGGGGTGGGTTGCCCTTGGTAGAAGAGGTAGAGGTGGGCCAAAGGAGACATGGTTAAGGACAATGAGGTGGGAAGCAGGAGACGAGTGTTGGGAGGAAATTGAGGAGTTAGCCCAGGACAGAATGTGGTGGCGTGAGTTCATCGAGGCCCTATGCATCACCGTGGTGCCACAGGAAATGATTGATTGATATATTTTTATATATATATATATATATATATATATATATATATATATATATTTATATATATATATATATATATATATATATATATATATATATATATATATATATATATATATATATATATACATATACATATACACTCTCCAGTTCTTCACACTTTTAGACACGCTTTTTCAAAGCCTTAGATCCAAATGCAAGAAACTCGCAACGAGGTCACTTTGTGATTTCTGGATTCCCGCTGCCGGACTCATAATTGCTTCTTATTTCTTGCATTTGGATCTAAGGCTCTGTAGTGACAAGAACATCTAAAAAGTGCGAAGAATTCGAGAAGTTAAGAGGGTATTGTGGCTATTACAATTGTATAGGTATCTGGTAAAATGTGGCTATTACAATTGTATAGGTATCTGGTAAAATGTGGCCGGTAGTCTCTCTCTCTCTCTCTCTCTCTCTCTCTCTCTCTCTCTCTCTCTCTCTCTCTCTCTCTCTCTATATATATATATATATATATATATATATATATATATATATATATATATATTATATATGTCTGTGTGTGATCTTAGAGTATAGGTGGTACTGTAATCCTCTTGATAAGTTATAATGGCATTCTATGTTTCTGATGTAAAATTGATGAATCTGAAAGCAAATCGGTAGATTTGCCTTGAATATCAGAAAATAAGTATTTGCCAGTATCAGCTGGATTTGACCTTTCTCTTTGTACAGTTCACAGTCGAGGATTTCATTTAAGTCTGTTCAAGGAAAACCGAGGAAACAATTTTGGGCATTGCCCTACTGGTGTGGCGATGTCATGTGAGTGTATTTTTTTTTTCTGAAACCTGTACTGAAGGGAAGGTCGTGAATTAGCTCAGGGCCTTCCGTTCGGGCTAACAAATATTTGTTGAGAAGAGCCTGGCAAAGCCTTGTGTGCCTGATGTAGTGATAACCATAACTGGTAAATGCAAATGCACAGTTTGCTGGAGCTGTACATTTTTGTCCAGACTTGAAAGCGGGAAGTAAAAGGAATAGGACGTAGAAGGAAATTAGTGGCATTGGAAGGAGAAAGAATGGGGCTTGAATGGGGGAAGGAATAAGACTTAGAAGGCAATAGAAAAACACTTGGAAGGAAAGCAATATGACTTGGAAGGAAAATACTAAGACAAGGATAGAGCAGAGTAACTTTACAGGAGAGATAAATAATTTTAAATAGGAAACCAGTAAAAAATGCGCCGAAGTTTCTTCGGCGCAATCGAGTTTTCTGTATAGCCGCTACAGCGTACAGTCAAGCCCACCGAAAATAGATCTATCTTTCGGTGGTCTCGGTATAATGCTGTATGAGCCGAGGCCCATGAAACTTTAACCACTGCCCGGTGGTAGCCTATCCTATATCGTTGCCTGAAGCACGGTTATGGCTAACTTTAACCTTAAATAAAATAAAAACTACTGAGGCTAGAGGGAAACAATTTGGTATGTTTGATGATTGGAGGGTGGGTGATCAACTTACCAATTTGCAGCCCTCTAGCCTCAGTAGTTTTTAAGATCTGAGGGCGTACAGAAAAAAGTACGGACAGAATAAAGTGTGGACGGACAGACAAAGCCAGCACAATAGCTTTCTTTTACAGAAAACTGAAAATGGGACCTGGAAGAAAAATAATAGTACTTCGATAGAAGAAAGGAACATGGAAGAAAAAGAATGAGACTCGGCTAGAGAAGAATGAGGCTTAGTTGGAAAAAGAATTGAACCTGGACTTAGGTAGGAAAAATGGAACTTAAAAGAAAAAAGAATGCGACTTGGATAGAGGAAGAATGGGAAAAATAGGACTTGGAAGGAAAAATTGTGGGACTTCCATAGAAGAAGACAGGAACTTGGACGAATGGGACTTGGGTAGAAGGAGAATGGGATTTGGAAGCAAAGTGATGAGACTTGGTTAGAAGAAGACTGGAACTTGGAAGGAATAGAATGGGACGCAGAAGGAAAATTACGGGCCTTTGATAGAAGATTGGAACTGAAAGGGAAAAGAATGGAACTTTAACAAAAGAAGAATAGGACTTGAAAGGAGAAAGAAAGGGACCTGGAAGGAATTAGAACGGGATTTGAATACAGCAGTAATCGGACTTGTAATGAGAAAGAAAGAAGAAAGTGGCTTAAAAAGAAAGACTTGGAAAAGCGAATGGGACTTGGATAGAAGGAGAATGGGTTTTGGAAGGAAATAATAGGACTTGAACATAAAAGGGATTGGACTTGAATAGAGGAGGAATGGGACTTGGAGGGAGAAAGGAAGGGGCTTCGATGAAAAGAGAATGGGACTTGGCTCACAAGGAAGCCATAGTTCCTGATGCATTTGCTAAATACGAGTATATAAAAAAAAACTGAACACCTACGTAATCATAGAATCTAATAAAAAAAACTATTATGTAAAACTGGTTGTCTGGGAACTTTAGGGGAAGCTCTAGCACGGCTCGTAAAGAAGGTTCATCATTTTTCACAAAATTTGATTAATTTGATATACTGATTTACACAAGCATGTATCATAATATTTATGGTATCTCAGTACTTTGGCTTATGTTAATTCTTTACCTGATGAGCAGAGTTGCTTATAAATAAACTTTAATAAATGTTTTAAGGAAAAACACTTATTCAGGCTATGAGTAAAAGTAAGAGAATAGAAAAAATTATGTTCTTCAGTGGGTGACATAACTTTTCTAATTGCACTGTAGATGTTAATGCCAGTGCACTAGAATATCCTTAACCTCAAAGTGGGATCTTCTCCTTCAATG
>NC_089795.1:60236984-60304484 GCF_040412425.1 Macrobrachium rosenbergii
GTAAACACTTATCTTTTTTATTTCAATATCCACTAATTAACGGAGTCTCATTGGTTTAGAGGGGCATGGAAAATAAGCGGATTATCGGTTCGGAGGTGTTAAGTTAATTTTTCATTGTTTTATTGTAAAAGTTATTTTGTTATTAGAGGGATCTTTCTGGTATGTTTTGTTTACTTCTTGATAGTTTTCTTGGTAACATATGCAGGCTAAAGTAATGAGGTCATTGTGAACGCGGCTTTACTGAAGAAATCATGATAACTTAAGAAATGAGATAAGAAACAGCGAAAGTTGACTTTTTATATACCGTAAAGGCAAATTTTGTCTGTTCTTGTACTATCAAAAGCTCTAGAAAAGCCAACGTGCCATCTATATCCCGTTCAGTATTTAAATTGATAATTAGAACTAGCGTATTCGTCCTGTTAAAAACGAAAATTGAACTCTCATCATCTTTCGTCCAAGAACGTGAACATTCTAAGAAAATATCAGAAACTTGTTTTGGGATTAGATAGACTTAGAGATTCTTTTCTTAATATTCCTTATAAAGGAAATGAGAAAGCGCATATTACTGCAGAACTATTGTTTACAAAAGTTCCCACTAAGAGAGAGGATGTTGATTGCTCTGGATAGGCTGTTTAATCTTACCGTTCTATCAGTGACAGAAAGGAAATGACCTTCCCATACTTTCAACTAAATACTTAGAAAAGACCACAAATCGTCAATTGGGACCTTGGTAAATAATGATTCCACGTCTAGGATAAGGAGTTTCAAGTTGTTCAAATGGATGTTTTAGTTATTACATTTTTCGATGAAGTCTTCTGCATATTCCGTATGGTAGGATAAAAAGATTCTTAGGAGAGATGAAAGAAATTCTGCAGGTCACTTTGATTCTTCAAATGTTCTCTTTTTCCCTGCCGCCTATCAATGCATTTAAATCACTTAGCATAACCACTCTTTGGTATTCACGATTGCCAGCCAGACACAGATTCAGACTTTGTCAAAAACACCCTTTCTCTGTCATTCTTTTCTATTACTGGACTGAGTAAACTCAATTTTAAAGCTTTATATCTGTTGTCCTCCTTTAACCCGTACAATCGAGAAGTAGCATAGTTGTTCATTTTCGCTAGCTCCCAGAGTTTCCAGGCACTACAAGAGTTACTCATTCCTCTGAATGTCTTCCAAGCTTGAAGATAGCTATGTTCCGACATTGGCAAGACTCTAACTCAGGATGCCCGTTTGCTAGATCCCAATCTTGTTTCAGTGTAATTTACGTTCGTCATTACCTCCAGTCAAGTAGACTATTCCATATATTAATCAATGCTGCAGTCATGTATTTTTTGCTGTCCATAGGACACTCCACACAGATTTTATATATATATATATATATATATATATATATATATATATATATAATATATATATATATATATATATATATATATATATATATATATATATATATATATATGAAAGTACAATATGCATATCTATATACATATATATATGTATATATGCATATATACAGTCATACATAAATATGTATATATATGTGTATAAATACACACACACACATATATATATACATATATATATATATATAATATATATATATATATATATATGTGTGTGTGTGTGTGTGTGTGTCTGTGTGTGTGTTTGGTCATACTACCCTTGTTAGGCTTCAGTAAGACGGGATGATTTTGATCCCAGACTCTTTCATTTCCATGGTGCAATGTTCCGAAGATATACTGTACAGTCATCTTCATCAGGTATCGTTGGGGTGCATCGGTACCTGATGGAGAAGATGAGTATTATGAATAGGCATACACAGTGAAGTTGTGTGCCTATTTGGTGATGTGTATGTGTGGGTGGTTGTGTCAGTGTGTCTGTGTACATTGTTTGAGCATGCTGGGAAGAGGGCGTGTTACTGTATGTGTGTGAGTGTTCAACGTAAAACCGTTTCCCTGACAACAGGTGGTTTTACAGAAAATAAAAAAATCATGATCACTCCCCTAGGCATATTCGATGCCCTGAAATCTTTCACAGAAGGCTTCCCAGAAGTGCATGACATGCTTTAATAAATACTTCTCTATTCATCTATACCTTGCACGTCGTCTTTCGTTCCCTGGATCCCAAGACTTTTCCTATCCAGTGACTTCTACATTCTACATATCCAGCACTATCTTAGGTCTTCCTACACCCTTCCTCCTAACAACTCAGAATTATATGTTCCTCACAAATTATCGTCTGCCCTTCCTTACACTCGGCCTAATAAAACACACACGTGCATACACACACACACACATATATATAGGCAAAAGTAAGTATACCTTAGTTTTACCAGACCACTGAGCTGATTAACAGCTGTCCTAGGGCTGGCCCGAAGGATTAGACTTATATATAGGCAAAGTACAGGAATTCCAGAACAGCCTTTTGCGTCACACAGTCGATGATAATACAACACACACACACACACACACATATATATATATATATATATATATATATATATATATATATAATATTTATATATGTGTATATACATATATATATATATATATATATATATATATATATATATATATATATATATATATATATATAAATATAATTTTATGTATGTGTATTATCATCATCGATTGTGTGGCACAAAGGGCTATTAAGGAATTCCTGTATTTTATCTTCCACAAATGTCCACTCGTCTCCAGCCTTCCTTCTCATTGTTCGCTTCCTAGTTGGCCCAGGCCTTCCACCTCGTCTCTTGTATGTCTCTTTCTGTGTATGTACATGTAAAACATAAAACAATAATTGAGTCCGGGAAGTTGGAGTTATGAACTCCATATCGCTGGCATATTTGGCCAAGACTCGGCCAAGAATAACAACGTATGTTTATGCTTATGTTTGTTTATGATAATAAGAGGAACTCGTCCGTGAACTTTACTGGAGCAAACTAAGCAAATTACAACGTCTTGACCTTTTAGTTTAAGATGTATTCACGATTGTTGTTCTTTATAGTTTTGTAAAGTAATTAAGCTTTGAACGAGGTATGCAAAAAATTGATGGTGGTGTATATTGTAAACCAAATTGCCAAAGAAACTCACCATATCTTACTTTGCACAGTTTGTATATGATGCATCTATCTATCTATCTATCTATATATACATATTCTTAGCTTCTTTGATTCTGGTATGAAGTTGGGTAAATCCTCGTATTCCATAAAGCTTAAAGATATTGCTTTGAGGTTGTGGTATAAAAAACGAAGAGATGAACTTTTCAACAAAAGACAAGAATATTTCAGCTACAGTAGCCTTATAGCTGTGGAATAAAAGTGTTTCGGAGGACACGTTTCATATCATATGAACGATTTCATTTAAAACCTAACTGAAGTGGAATGTAGATGGCAAAAAACAGTGAGCAATAACTGGAATCTTATGTGCTGAATTGTTTTTTAGGATAAAACTGGGTATTATTGAGTCATTTTTACAGTACATTTTATTTGTGCCATATTTTTAGAACAGGCGAAAAACTTAAACTAGTTATATTTTATAATATGTAAAAGTTTGAATTAGCAATAATTTGAAAAGGTTACATGCTTCAACTGTAAGTGACAGTGTGGATTTCATTACGTTGGAAGAGAAGGGAAGACTTGCACAAGGGATAACACCTAGCAAGTGAGTTTGCTCTTGTAGAGAGAACTGGTGGCATCAGACAGGTGTAGTGGATACCTAAGAGTCGTTTAGGAGCAAGGTGGAGAGTGTTGCGTAGATTTTAAACTTTATTTTGCTGTTGAATGAAAAAAGAACTGCAAGAACAAATGTTCAACATACTTTAAAGTTTTCACAATTGGCACATTAAGAATAAGAAAAGTTATTCCTTATATACTTTCGGCTGTTTTTTCATTTAAGTGTCAAAATGCATAAGATTATTTACATATGCAGGCAGCTGTTTTTGTGTCTATATATTTTAAATCATACCAAACGTCATGATAAATAAAACTGCAGTCAGTGAAGTAACATATTTTGGAAGAAAAATTATGAATTTCGTAGCGGAATTCCATCGTAACGTTAAAAGACCTTTATTCATAAGTAAGTATTAACTTATCATCTTGCTATCTTTCCTAAGAATTTTTGCGTTACTGTAGCCATTTTGAGAATTTTTCCTCTACATGCTTTTTATGCTCTGCATTGTTTCCCAACTGCAGATGTACTTCTGAAGAACAGATTTTTTAAAGTATTTGTTGAAGGATTTACGTTTAAATAAAGTAAATCGTCATCTTTATCTGTTTGTAACCATATACCATTCCTTCGTAACCGGTATGCCTATCGTCTGATTTACAGTTTAGATTTTAAAGGCCATTAATAAGCAAGAGATGCAAGGAACGGGCCATTGCAACGACCATATTTTTCACGTCATTTCCTATCGAAATACGATTACATTACAAATGACGATTTGCATTAACATCGAATTACAAAATTTTCAATATAAGTTATGAGGCAGTGTCCTGTTTGGTACCGTGATATTATCCGCATTTTCAAGTTAAGAATGTTAATTGAAAAGGTTCAGTGGATGAGCAATAATTTCGATGAATGAATTCATGCCTACCACAGCTGAATAGAAATGCTTTGTACTAGACAAAGTGCCCCAGTTAGATGAGTGATAACTCTCCTGAAGCTTAGAGAAACGTATATACGATTTTAACAGCTACTCGTTCTGTTTGAATATGGAGGACATGAAATAAAATAAATCTCGTAAATGGGAGATGTGCATAACGAAAATCACAAGTTCCGACAAACATGGAACTGAAAATTCCAGCTAGAGATATTAACTTCTCTCTCTCTCTCTCTCTCTCTCTCTCTCTCTCTCTCTCTCTCTCTCTCTCTCTCTCTAGTACATCTCGGAAGCTTAACTGTTGATAACCAGGCTAGTGATGAAGGGCAAACTCAACCATTTCAGGTGGCTGGGCGCCCGTTGAAGTTGCCTGATTTCCGGCATGTGGCTCTTGTTTGCTCTGCTGATTCATAATTGCCGGGAACGGGACAGAAACTCGGAGACACACGGCGGAATCTCTCTGCCACTTCTGAACATCTCCAAGGCTGGAGGTAGATGGAAAGTGACGCATCGTGGAGATGAGGTGAGCGACCTACGGTTGGGGAGAGAGAGAGAGAGAGAGAGAGAGAGAGAGAGAGAGAGAGAGAGAGAGAGAGAGAGAAGGGGGTGGCGGGTGTGCCTATCTATGATCTTCAATAAAATAATGAAGGGAAGGTAGAGGTATTTAAGGGAAGAGAGCATAGCGATTATGACCTTTAAGGTGTTTAGAGAGAGAGAGAGAGCGCCTTATAGGAAAGGAATGTAGATATTATTATTATTATTATTATTATTATTATTATTATTATTATTATTATTATTATTATGAACATCTATAGTTCTCAGTTTCATAAAACTTCTCTTAATTATTGTGCCTCATGTCGAAAAATGCATGTTGCTTTCACGAGAAGATGATCAGCTCTTTTATATAGTTCGTGTCTTACAGTTACTTATAGTTTAAAATTAAATCTCGGCGCTCTAGAGAAATAACGCATAACGCTCTGTAAATCTAAAATGGTTGAAGACATCACTGAAAATCCGGAGGAATATTTAAGTTTCTTTTTAAATATATGACATAAAACTGAAGATGGCTGCAGTGAACATTTTTAAGTGCCCGATGGGAAGACTCCGTGTTCTTGAAATATTCGCGAGACAGTAATAGCTGGGGCGAAATTGTAAGAACTGAAATCCCACCACTCCAAAGATAGGGAACTGACTCCTTATAGAAAAGTTGAACAGATTAAATGGGCTTAACGCTTTCTGCTCTCTCAGATAAATTTCCCTTTACTTAATCTTCATTGGTGACTTAATAATATTCCCATTTCAAATTTCAACTAACCCTAGGTAACCTAGGGGAAACGAGTTTCCTTAATCTTTCGTGAGTTTGTTATAGTGTAATTTTGTGTTCACAATGTTTCATTCAACTTGCCGAGGTAAGATTAAAAGAAAATTTTCTTTTCATCCTTCATAACCAACTTCATATCATAATATATTAATCTAATGTAACATACTTTCTTAAATAAAACAAGGACATCAACCCCTGCAACACAGCGCTTCTATTTTAAGGTCATATTCCCTAGCACCCCGAACCAAGACAAATCAAAGCTTTCACTTCTTTTATAATGAGGTCATACAGTTGATGCATAAATTGTGAAATAAGATGAACGATTATAATTTTGAACAAACTGTTCTATGCACTGCTAGATTTTAGTGCCAAAAGGGAAAATAACTTTATAAACACATTTTGACATATTTACATAATCCTTTCGAAGTCAAACGTTGGCCGTAGCAACCAGTGTTTCTCTGATAAATTGTTTATAACTGCCATAACAAGAAATAAGCCAAGGTAGCCTGAGTGTACGGTGTTCTTTACGAATTATTGTGAATCAGTATTTTAGTCGTGTAAAACTTTCTCACCCGCCGAAGCTGCTTATTATTTCAAAAGTTTTCTTTTTCCAGTTACAGAGATAAACTTTACTTGAAGCTCTCCTCCTCTCTATGTTTCTCATAACACCAAAATTACAAGTTTTTTTTATCTTTTTCTTTCGCTCAAGACATAACATTGCAATTTTTCATCTCTCTCTCTCTCTCTCTCTCTCTCTCTCTCTCTCTCTCTCTCTCTCTCTCTCTCTCTCTCTCTCTCGTTTAGATTCCTGGTTTACGTACTTGGTACTTTGCTTCGTTCCTCGCCCATTTACCGTCTCTGATATGGATATATCAAAAGCGAGATTTTTGTAACCCTTAGTGGAAACATTCATGCAGAGGAAAGAAATAGTTCATTAAATTTTGCTGGGATGTATAATAATTGTAAAGTATCTAGCACTTGCAGAGAGAGAGAGAGAGAGAGAGAGAGAGAGAGAGAGGAACATCACATTCTCCATTCGATAAGTACAAATGAAAGCTTACCACTTTTGAATATTGTTGGAGCTATGTTGTCCTGATAAGATAATTTATCAAAGAGCTTGTTTTTCCACTTTAAAGTTCGAATAACATTTCCAGGCACTTTCTGGGCCTTCCAAAAAAATTGCCTTTACTACGACAGCTTGCAAGCTAAAAAGTAAGATTTCCCAGCAATATAGATAAAATACACTGTATTGAGGGGCTAACTGAAAACTTCAACGTAAATGCCTAGATTTATTACAATAAATTATTTGTACACGTCCTCGAATTATTGGCTGAGGGCACGAACACATTCACCTACAACTTCCAATCAAACTCACAGTTAACCTTCACGTAAACGACAGTTAGAGGGAAAGTGCTGAGGAGAAGTGAGAAAAAAAATATGCAGTACAGCAATATACCATTACATAGATACGCTCCTCACACCGGGCAAAAACAAGGCGATAATTTCTGCACTAAAGCAGTTTATCAAACGAGTGATGGTTTCGATGGCACTTCGACGTATTGGTCGCCCTAGGACACTAATGCTCAACCATAAGGGAATGAGTCTATTTTGGATACAAAGAAGGCACAGGATCAGATGCTAACTCTTCTTCGTGACCAAAATGCCTCCTAACGGCCCTCAGAAGATCACGAGTCAATGGCTGTTTGCAGTAGACGAAAGCTCAGGATGTGGGCGATGACGATGGTCTCAGTGCACCTGAGAGCATGAGAGCACACCCCTAGGTTACAAAGGGGGTCAAGTGTGTGCACCCAGCGACATTGATGCATCAGCAGCAGACAAGCCCACTTGAAGCAAGAAGTCCATCCAAATATAGCAGACCAATGTTGCAAGGTGGTGATCGCCACACTGAACAATGAGCCGTGAAAAAAGATGAGATCATCTCTACAGGAGAGCCGAACGCCATCCCCTGTCAATCCAGACGAAACACTCGTACATGAAAATAAAAAGAACTTTTCATGAGCGAAGTACCAGTTAACAAAAAAATAACAGCCTTCGGTGGGAGAAGCACAACAAAACAAAACTCTAACCAAGAATTCGAGGCTCAAATGAACTAATGAAACATTGGACAGTAATTAATAAACAAATGTTTACTTTAAGGGAGACGCGAGATAAAAACTTATGTAGCTGATATTACAATATATATATATATATATATATATATATATATATATATATATATATATAATTTATATATATATATATATATATATATATATATTATGTATGTATGTATATATACATACAAATATTAAGCTACAAATTTCGTTTAATATCCAATACACTCTACTGTGGGAATAGGAGACTCGAACGCCCGTATCAATGACAGCCGAGTGGTTAGCACATCTACTGAATACCGTTGATAGTTATTGTCGGTCGTTCGAGTCTCCCAGATACTGAATCTTTTATCAGTTATAATTCCCCTTAGGTGATATTCCCTAAGCAGAGCGAATTGGATATTAAACGACATTTGTAGCTCTGTATTTGTGTAGTAAAATGTCACGGTGATGTGATAAAAATCATACTTATATTATATATATATATATATATATATATATATATATATATATATATATATATATATATATATATATATATATATATATATATATATATATATATATATATATATATATATATATTCGTCGTCTTCAACGCCACGGAGCGCAAAGGGCGTCAGCGAAATCCCGTCATTCGTCTCTCCCTGTACATTAACTTTGACAAAATATCCACTCATCTTCAGTCACCCACCTCACAGTTCTCATAGGTCTAAGTCATCCAACTCTCCTGGTGCCCATAGGAGTCCAGCTCACGCTGTCACGCAATATACACCCTGGGATAGTGCGAAAGACATGTCAAAGCCGTCTCCATCTACTTTCATCGTCATTGCCATCAACTATGGAACTCTTGTAACATTTGTTATAGTGTTTTTCACTCTATCCTACCAGCTAACTCATTATAATCTTCTTAAAACATTCTTCTCAAATCGACAAAATCCTGTAGTTTCGCTGTCCAGATTCATGATTCATATCCGTATAGCAATATAGATTATAGAATCTTACTTTTAAATGTAATTTTATTCTATTTGATTTCAAAATCTTGTGCAGCATTCTCGTTATTTTATCTGCCTTTTTTATTCGTTCATTAAATTCCAACTCAAGAAAAGCTGTATTGGATATCATTGCTCTTAAATGTTTGAGGGACAACCTAATTAATCTTTTCTCCATCTGGTGTTATTTCATACTTTCGAGCATACTCTGTCCTTATTTCTGTTTCCTTTGATTTATTTTATGTCTCACCTCTATCTATATACCTCGTATTCTTTTCAGCAAACTTTGACATTTTTCGTGTCTTACTTATGAAGACAACATCACCTACGTTTTGTGAGTTTGTCGACTTTCCATCATTTCTTCCATCGCCTACCACATTTTTTTTTTCATAATAAAAGCCATGGGAAGGGCAAACAACAAAGGTGAAATTATTTGCCTTGTAGCACCGGTTTACTGCAAATTCCTTGGCCGAGACTGCATCAACTTTAATTATGCATCTGCTTTCTTCATGGATTATTTTAGTCAATTTTCCATATTTCAGTGGAATACCATAGCGACTTAGGGCCCTCCATAACAAAAGGAAATGCCTGGTCGTATTCAACAAAAGCTGTCAGAAGTGGATTTCTAAAATCCGTAACCTGCTGTGCAGTATCTCTTAACACAGATATCTGATTTGTACAGTGCGTACCTTTTCTAAAATAAGGTTGTTCTTCATCAAGCAGTTTATCAGTTTCTTTTTATTGTTTGTTTGACAGTAGTGAGCATTTAAGAGGTGCAAAATAATGAGCAGGGGGAAAGTTACTGCTACGTTATTCAGGACGCAGGCCGTTTATATAGCGGCGGACTGACGTCACACAGAGGAATACAATGGAATCTTGGTGACCTGAGGTCAATTACTCTCGACAATAATTACAATAGATAAATACAAGTTGTGTAAAAAGAAAGTGGACAATGACTGATCTAACAATATTCTAGTAAATGTTCAAAAGAAACAGATACAAATTAAGTTAGTAACAGGTACAAATTTACATAGATAAGCGTGGTTGATTCAGTATGGCTGATCCTGCTTGACCCGTATCTGTAGGAGCGGTATTGAAGAAACGGGTCGTTCATCCTAGAAGACGCGCTTAGCGGGGACTTTACAAGCATACCGAATGTTTTCATCACAACCGACGTAATGCAATGCCTCTGTAGTTAACACATTTAGTCGCGTCTTCTCTATTATCTTTGCTACGGATTCCGGTTCCAAATCACCTGACCTTGTTTCCTTAGTCCAGATTATGCAAAACATTTTTGTTGATACGCAAGCGCGATTTTTAACGTCATTTTAACATTTGAAATACGTTACTGTTATCGATGACATTTCTTAATCAGATTAATCAAAATTGCCTCATTGTCATCTAGATTTTTAGCTGTATAAATAATATTGCTTTAGTTTAACTGATATGATGTGTTGTTTTTAAATGTTTTCTTGTTATTAAAATTTGATAGAAAATAGATAGCTAGATAGATAAATAAAAAGGTTAATCCATCCTGCTAAATTTTCTTCTTCTTAATTTACAATATAATAAAACATTTTCACTGTACGACGGATATTTATTGTCAGTGATGCGTGTTACAATTTACCCATTTAGATTTATTTAAGTCCTGTGTTGTGCAAATGTGTATGCGTGTGTTTTACTTGCAACATTCAGTGCAACAGTTAACAGGTAGAAAGATGAGTTAAAAAAAGAAAGTTGACCTTTTGCATAATTGTGGTTATTAAGTAACTGTTCTTGTCACTTCATCTTTAAGCGTTGTTAGAGAGCATTCAGCCGATCATCACACTAAAAACCCTTAGTAATCTTGATTCCTGAATTCCTATTTTTATTTTATGGGAATAAGTTCTGCATGAAATGAACACACATCATCAGTATCAATCTAACTGTAAGCTAGTCTTCTTCTTCGTTTAACGTGCTTTGACAGTTAAAATTACTTGCTAATATCCTCTGCTCTCATTTTGATTATGGTGTAACATGAGTAAAACGTTCTTCGTCTCTTTTGTCATTTTTTGTTCAAATAAGTAGCACTGAGGACGTGCGTTCCTATCTGAACTTTGTTAGCACATTAGCAAACCCATATGATGTCCTGACATCATATGTTTTCTGTATCCTTGTGCATTACTCAGAAGGCATGCTCATATTTCCTAGAATGAAATAATTAATCATCACACTGTATTATAGCATCCATCAAGAAAGTGAAAAACAATACTTAGGAAAATTTTTGAGTGATTGTAAAAGTACATAGGTATACGTAATAGCTGATCTGCGATCGAAATACTGTAAAATATGTTGGTGGATTATTTAGAGCTGACTTCTGTATAAACCCTTCACTCTTTATGTCAGGATGTGCATTTGGCGTGTACACTTACACAGACGGTTTACTGACCCTAGAATATAAACGAATGCAACATAATTATTCAGCTAATTTGGTATTTTTCATTGTTTCATTAAATAATGAAACAGTAATAAGTGCAGGACAGTCAGTGCTGTCAAACGAGTGACGAGGTATGTGAAATAAAAATCATAATGCAACGTCAACCACAGTGATAGCTATAACTTTGAGAGCTATAATTCTGTTTCTTAGCTTTCCCATTGGATGTTTAACTGTGTGGTCTACGTATACCTTTCGGCCATGTGACTATTTTCATTCTATCCGATAAAGGATCAAAAGAATGTTCCTCTCTGGCCTTTATAAACTGCAGCTGCATTAAAAACACACACACACACACACACACAAAGCCTGCTGTACTGAGTTAAATGCTTTGTTTTCATTCTACTCAAAAGAGTATTTTAGAATTTACTTTAAATGGTAATTTTAGAAGAGCAAACCTCGCTCAAGTCATTCAGACACTGATGAAAGAGTAGTCATTACGCCGTGTAGTTTATAAACTGATTCCAAATCAAAAGTAGGCTCACTTTCTAACCATGTTTGTTAATAGTGATGACAGCAACTGCTTGTAGTTAGATTTGCAGAAATGGATTGTATTGAAGTAAGATTATTAGCGTTTTTCAGATTGATATAAATATTCGGAAAGGTCGGGTCAAAGTTACATTGGTTGTAGACAGTTTTGGAATCTTGATAAAATGGAAAAACAAGATTTAGTTATGAAAAACTGGATTTCTTAATAAGTAAAGAAATATAAAAAAATATATAAAAATCATGCTTTTGTTAAAATGCACTAAAAAGTAGAAAATTCTTTTTTGAGACACACCAGGATTTTCCTACAATTAATTCTGTCTACAAAAATAAAAGCGTGGGCCCCAAAAATGGAAGGAATTGCTAAAAAAAATTTTAAAAATCTATTTTCTTTTAGCATTTCCTTTCATGTTTGGGGCCCACGCTTTTATTTTTGTAGACATGATTAATTGGAAGAAAATCCTGGTGTGTGTCTAAAAATTATTTTTTACTTTTTAGTGCGTTTTAATAAAATCATGTCTATAATTTTTTTTTTTTTTTTTTTTATACTTTTGAGTTTTGAGAGAAATTGTAACAGATTTATAGTTGTAGTTAACGAAACTGATATCCGTTTACGGGGGAGGGTGAGGGAAGGGGGGAAGGGGAAGTGGGAAGGGAGGGAAGGGTAGGGGAGTAGGAAGGTGATGGGAAGGGGAAATGGGAGGGGAGGGAGAAGGGGAAGGGCGTAGAAAGGATAAGGGGAAGGGGGAAGGAAAATGGGAAGGGGATGGAGGGAAAGAGAAGGGGAGGGGTGGAGGAGGAAGGGGTAGTGGAGGGGAAGGGGGAGGGGGAAGTGGAGGGGAAGGACACAGCTAAATTAACACTTGATCGTGTACTCCGGAAGGGGAGGGGAAAGAGAGGTGAGGGGAGGGAAGGTGGAAGTGGAGGGGGATGGAAGAGGGAAGGGGAGGGGGAGGAAACAGCTAAATTAACACTTGATCGTGTGCTCCAGAAGGGGTAGGGGGAGGGGAGGGCGGGGGAAGGAAGATGGAAGGGGAGGAGGACAAAGCTAAATTAACGTTTGATCGCATGCTTCGAAAGGGGTGGGGGAAGGAGGGAAGAGGTATGGAAGAGGGGAGGGGAGGGGGAGGACACAGCTACATTAACACTTGATCGTGTGCTCTGGAAGGGGGAGGGGGAAGGAGGGGAAGACACAGCTAAATTAACACTTGATCGGGAAGGGGGAGGGTTTACATAGAAGACAGATTCTACGGAGTCAAAGAAGTTGTGAATAATCCGAAGTTTCGTACAAATCCTGAGATACTGGGAGAGGTCACCGTTGACCTATTGATCATGTAAGGTTGTATTGTCACCGGGACTGAGTAACCATGCAAAATTTCATGTCCATCGGACGAAGGAAAACAGGTCGAAAATTGAGTTACAAGACAAACGCAGAAGTCAAGTTAAATAAAAACATGTAATTATGAAAATCAAAGAGACAGGCAGATGTGAACACAAATTATATCTGCACTCGGAATATAGATTTTTGAGATTCATCGTTGTTATCGTACTCAAGTCTACGTGTTAAGTGATAACTCATTAAATAGGGTCTTATTATGTCATAAAAAATACTTACGAAATATTCCAGGAACCAACAGCATAAAAAAGTTGAAATTGTCCAACGTGACCCCAAAGTAATTATATATCAGGCTTCACTTGAAGCGCTCACGGGGCTAACGAAAATTACACACTATTAATTTTCTAAGATCTAAAGCTCTTCCATGTAGTTCTCATTCTTTAGATTCAGAAAAAATAAACGTTTTCCTAAATCGCCAAGACAACGACATATTAAGAATCATACTAAAAGGAATTCATTTTAAATAGCTAAGGGAGCCATGAAATCCATTTTCTTTGGCTTATGGTTGTAAGAAAGTATGAGCTTTAAAGGGTGACCCGTAGGTTTAATTCTCCACACCAAATTTCCCACCCTCTCCCCATCTCTCTCTCTCTATATATATACAGACATATACGCACACATATACACACACACTATATATATATATATATATATATATATATATATATATATATATATATATATATATATTATACCTTTAGGGCATAGTTTTCTCTTGAACGATTTTCGCTAAAAGCGATTGCTTGAGTGGCATCAGTAAGTTTCTTGTAGGTACCTTCATACCGACGGAGTTTTTTCTGATTCTCGTTCGTCAGTTTCTGGTAAAAAAATACGCAGACTTCCTTCTTCCATTTATTGATTTTTGTCGCGACAGCTGCTTCGCCTTTATGTCATTGTCAAGATACTACTGACTTACATTGCGGCCTTTCGACCTTTTATATCATCGTGTGGGGAGAATGACCTTGAGGTTTGGGTACTGGTTGATCAAGGGATAAACAGCTTAACCATTTCAGGGCGTTATTTTGGGTACAAAGAACGTGTATGACAACAAAAGTGAACGTTTAAACATGTGGTTAAATAAATATTCAAAATATAATACCATGCGCTAATGTTTCCTTAAATATGTGTTTAAAATTTAGTATAATTTTTTACACGTTAGTTTGCAAATACATAAAATAAGGTACACGAATAAATAATATTTTATAGCATATGTAGAGGTACAATTATGTAAAGGTACAAATAAACAAATGTGTGTTTATACATAAATGTGTATAATATTCAGCTTGAGTGTATGTGTGCGTCCAAATGGTCTATTCTGATTAACGGCTGGAGGTTCGTGTTGGGCGGGGCCTCAGCGACTTGAGCAAGCATGTTACTTGGTCTTCGCAGGGCGCTCTCGTGTCCTCCAAGGGGCGCGATGTACCCGGTGGTTTGGGGCGTGCTGTCTGGTCCCTGTTGGCTCGTGCATTCCTTCTCCTGCTGGAGGGGAGTATATGGTCCGACTCTTGTTGAATATTCAGGGTCGGTTTTCTGGATAGCGATGCTTACCGCTTCGGCTATTAAGAGGCGACCATAGTTATCCTCTTTGTGCACGACCTGGGAGCCTTCTATCAGCTCTTTTAGAGATGGCTTCCTGTCGTGAACATCTATATAATGTTGATGAATGGCCCCTTGATTCCTATGAGCCAGCAGACGTCTCCGAAGTGCCGTTGTAGTGTGCCCGATGTAGTTTTGGCTGTGAGATTTACCCATCTCCTCTGGACAAATGAATTTGTAAACTACGTTCGTGCACATCTCCTTCAGTCCCTCCGGAGCGGTGCTGTTCTTCGTTATTAGGGCTGCTACTAGGTTAGGCTCACTGTAAATTTTGAGGCTTATTTTGTGGTAAGGGGCTTTTGGGGTTACGCCTCTGTTTACTATCCCACGTAGTGCAGCAATCCTCTTTATGTGCAGACCCATAATGTAGACAGTGGTAAATAATCAGGCTCTCCTGTGTCGTCGTCGTATTGGATTGGTAAAATTCGTTCATTTTTTTTTTAGTGCAGTTTCAGTCATTTGAACTTCATAGCCGTTGTTTGTCAGCAATTGGCCAATTCGGTCAAGTTCGTTATGTATGTCTCTCCACGATGTGCTGTGTGTGAAGGCTCTATTGACATGTGCACTCACGACAGACTTTTATATGCGTCCGGGCATTCTCCTCGTGTGTTCAGGCAACGGCCAGCGTTCGTTGCTTTTGTATACATGGTCGTTTTAAACTGACCTTCTTGTTGTTTTACCAGGACGTCAAGAAACAGTAAAGTCTTCTGCTGTATATATATATATATATATATATATATATATATATATATATATATAGTTTATATATATACATTATATATATATATATATATATATATATATATATATATATATATATATATATATATATATATATATACAGGTGTCATTTAGGGGTGGCTGGGGAGCACTTGCCCCTGAAGACTCTGATGCCCCCCCAAGACTTGGTTTACCCCCAGCCTTTGAAATAATAATAATAATAATAATAATAATAATAATAATAATAACACACACACACAATAATAATAATAATAATAATACGATATGTGGCAGGTGTGGCATACCTGCTACTGCTTTATTATCCAATACAGCTCTTATATACAAAAATGCCCCAAATGCGCACAAATTAACTGGAATTTCCGGTGGGGCTTACATTGGCACCCCTACCTCAGTTGATACTCGCTTGCCTGCCACCCCACCCATACACAATAGTTCTAAAACCTTGCACCCCCAAGAAAATCTGATGTGACGCATCATTTATATATATATATATATATATATATATATATATATATATATATATATATATATATATATATATATATATATATATATATATATATATATTGGTAATCACAGTGCCCTCGTGGCATATCGGTTGACAAGGAAACATGTCTAAAGAACAGCTAAAGCTAACTAGATTTAAAGATTTAATTCAGTGGAATTATTACTTGTTATAAAAAGTGTTTTATTTATATATTGTTAGCTTTCACAGCCCTCCCCTCGCTTTCCCAGTTATGTTTGAAATTACTTATATAATCTGTCTTACAGTTAGCAGTTCCTGAAAACTACAAAACATTAGCTGAGATTTTCGCTGTCGGAGAACATAACCTCTATACAACAAGGCTACAGCAGTTTTCCGAAATTCAGATTAATAAGTAAAAGTCATTTATTTATTTAACGGTTTGACTTGCTATTAGAAGTATTGTTTCCAAAAACCAAAATAATTTTAATGACCCATTAATACCGAGGATATATCTGTTGTGTGTGTGTGTGTGTGCCTTCTTTACTCTAATCATTCCCAATAAGTTTTTCTTTAGTACCGAGATGTGATATTGTCGCTGTCCGCAAGACTGGGGCACACTTTTTCTTTGCCACCTTTTCTCCCTTCTGATCTTCAGATGTTAATCAAAGAAATACCATTGTTTTATCGAAAATATTCAGCCCATTTACCGTACCAACATAATCTCGTCTCCGTTCCGATTTTTTTTTGGGGGGGGAGGGTGACGGCTTTGAAATAATTCCAACCTTTTAACTACTATCCTGAACACAAAAGGTCTAAGTTCCTGGACAGTATTAAATGTGTACCTTTTGCCTTTACGTTTTAAAATCTCACTGAATGTTACAGGTACCTGAACTGTATGAGGTGCTGTTTTTAGTTTAGAACAAGCATAAAACTTTACTCTTCAGCCAGTCGAATTTACAATAAATTCAACTTACAAAGATTATGCAACTGCGGTTGAAAAGGTTTTTGTCCGTTGAAATGATGTACTCCATGGATATTTGCTTCATGTTTGCCAAAATTATTATTTTATTTCTTTTTAGTCACTTATTACAGAATTCTTTACAGATTCATTTCTGTGAAATTAAGGAAAAAATTCTATCATTAACCCTAAAGCAGTATTACGAGAAACTTTTTAAGCTCGCTATTTAGCCTATGTATAAATTGAGTGCCATGAGTGTATGATATAATTAAATGCGCTTCTGTGTAAAGATTGAAAACATTGCCTTGAGGCAGTTATTCGTGTTAGGTGTGTCTATCAACATCTGTACCGTAATGAGCTTTGAAATAAATAACAGACCTGTTGGTTTGCAAACTCACTGCGAGCGCCATTTGATGATTTTGATTGCAATTATTTCTTCCAATTCTCGTGCATGTTTGGCGACGTTAAGAATAGTAATTTTACGTCGAATATCTGCATGCAAAAATAGCTTGATTATGGTGATTATCAATGAAAGGTTCCCAAAATGAAGAAATGTTCCAGATCAGTGATAATAGCTGTTATGGAAAAGTAAATTTTACTATAAAGTTACCCCGGAAAGTCTAATTTGAGATATCATCATTTATTTTAAAGTTCCTTCTTTTGTCCATTTATGGAAAAGCACAAGAATTTATCCGGCTTGTTTTCAACATTGTAAATTACAAAAACAAATGAGTAAAATTACTGTCTCGGAGGTTAGTTAAATCATCTGCGATGCCAGGACACAGATATGAACACAAAATCAGCCAAAGTATAATGGCTTTGCCCGAATAATTTTCCAATTTTTTCAGAATATTCCATGATAATGCTTGGATGATTTTTTCTGCAACGCAGTCATCAGAAATCCAAATAAAAACCACTAAATAAAAGTCCCAGTGAGAACGCCACCTCTCCATATTAAGTACTCAATATTAAGAATGTACGAATCGCACCGTGCACATTCTGGACGATGAACTGACCATGCATTTATCGTGAATGATGGTTGGTGTTTCAAGTATCATAACAACAACAAATTGCATGGATCTGAAATGTGTATATCCTTGTCTGTAAGCCACCTCCTTTGCTATTCGTTCTATTATGTGTAAGCTTTTCAGAGAGTTAAAGCCCCGCGCGGCTTTTTGAGCTTTTCCCCAAAATCTCATATCCATTTGCCAAATTATTAACCTTCCCGTTTATTTGCCAATCCACGCATTTACTTGTTGATTGACTTTCTACAATGTTTTAGTTATCCGACGAGTCTGCATTTCCCCCAGCACTATAGAATTTCCTGACTCTTCGGTTTAACAATAGATGAATGAATGACAGAAGCTTTGTATAAGTTATCCGATATTTATAGACCAAAATGAAAGTTGTTCAGTGATTAGAACTAATCTACAGTTTCAGTGCATACAAATGAAATTGGAAACAAAATCCTATCGTCAAATATGAATATACTGCACTTTAATCCAGATATATGAATTTGGCAGATAATACTCCCAATACGAAATTACCATTGTGCATATTCACTGATGATGGAAATATCTTAACCTTCCATTTATGCTTAGCTCACGGTGTTATTCATCTGTAAGACTATGTATTTTTTTTTTAAATACAACCCTTTCAGTTAATGTTAAAAAGAGCAGAGGTAGAATGTACTGAAAAGAAGGAAATCCTAAATCATATTTCTTTTAAAAGAGAACATAATAGCAAATGTTTTCAGACCTTACATAAACAAAAAATATGAAATTCGCTCTTAAAAAGCTCGTGATTATTGATAATTTTGTCAGCCATCGCTGAATGAGACTGCTGGTCCTGGATAAACTGACCTAGTCAATGGAATAAGCGATTGCGGTAGAAAAAAAAAATTCTGTATAGCATTAGGGTTAGGAGTAGAACAGACCCACTTGCTACTTTCACGTTCAGTAAAGACATGTTTTGTAACCTCGAAATGGCTAAATCCTATCCTTATCTGTTAAGTATACATTGTCATTTATATAACAATAAACACGAGTTTGATTTTTTATGCAATGTTAAAGACAAGAATTTGTGAAGATTTTCGTCATTTTTGTCAATATATTTTTAAAGAAATTAAGCAGTCAGTAGTGTAATTTTTTTCGTTGAGAAGCCGAAGAGGGCAAAGTATTGCAAAACGGAGAAGAGTGAAAAGTAGACGGATACCTTTCATAGAACTGCTCTTTTGAAATGACAATACACGATCCTTTTAAGGAATTTCAAAACATCCAGGTAGAAGAAGAAACGAACGAGTTCGAGGTTACTACCGACCTGTCAGATTGGCTGACTCTCAAGTTTGCAATATTCATAAAATATTTTGTATTGATTTTAGTTTGATAATTAGCTTAAGGTTCTGAGTGGTTACTTTCTTCAATAGAAACAAATCCAAGCTAATGAATTTTATGGCTTAATATAACTTAAACAGTGGGGGAGGTGAAATTTAATCAATATTTTTTATATGATGCATTTCACACGCAGCATTCGGTGTTTTTCATTACATTTAATCAACTGTACGCCTATTTCATCTCTTTATATGATGCTTTCAACGAAACGTACCGAAAGCAGTGTACAGCTGAGAGAGAGAGAGAGAGAGAGAGAGAGAGAGAGAGAGAGAGAGAGAGAGAGGAGAGAGAGAGAGAGAGGCTGTAGGCTGTTGAAATAAAATTAAGGGAAAAGGGAGAAACAAAACTATTGTATCATCAGTAACCCTCTGAATCATCGTTACAATGTTGAATTTATAAACGTTAATTCGTCTTCCATAGCAGGTGTTAAGTAAATTAATTAACGTAACCGAGTACTTGAGTTTCCCTTAAAGCAAACAACTAAACAAAACAAAGGGATATCCTTTTATTAGAGAAATAGTGCTTACTGCAAAATATTGCTATATTTTACATTGATTCGCCAGTGTTTTTGGTTTTCTCCTTGTTTGAGAAGTGTGCGATAAGCGTGGGTGTCCCGGGAAAAGCCTGTCCCAGAGAAAAATCAGACTCCAATGAGCGCTGAGATGCACACATCAGAATTCCATTATAACTCAGATGCCTTATAGATTGCTTATGGAAGTAAATTCCGTTTTAAAGATCAATTATTTGAGACTGTTTTGATCAAGAAGATTGACAACGTGAAATCTGTTCCAAACACCACTGCATTTCTGAGGAACTAACACTCCTTAAGGTGCGTTTCCAATATAGCGGCATTTTTGAGGAACTAACACTCCTTAAGATGCGTTTTCAGTGCAGCAACTCAAACGAGTGTAGCCACGCGATTGCAGTAGCCTATTCGATTTTTAATTCCATGACTTTGGTCGCTCTACTTCATCAGTTCCGTTGTTGATGTCGTGGCGGAAGCACCCGAGTTGCTCTTTCATCTTCTCGAGGAAGTACGAAGAGGGTGGTTTGACATTATTGGATCAGCTAAAAAGAATTAAAGTTCATCAAATGTATGCATTCTTTTTAATATTTAATTTTTTGCATCATACAGATGTTTATGTTATAACTGAATCACGAAAATATGAAACGTGATGAATATATAAATAAAGACAAAATCCTTCATGGATTTTGTCTTTATTTACAGGTATCTATTTATGCGCACTAGCTCAGTCAGTTTTAAATCGTCTGTATTTCAAAGAAACAATAATTTAAAAAAGGACACTACCAATCGCGACGGCTCTTGCGACTGGACTGCTGCCAGGCCGGTTGAGTCGTACGGCTGGGGAAGCATCACTGGAGTCGCTTCGGTCGTACGACTGTAGACGGGTCATTGGAAGCGGTGCCATTTGATATGGTGAAAAGGAGTACAAATTGAGCTGCGCGATTACAGTAGTTAGAAACGCACCTTTACACTTGCTCTTAGCCTTAACCTCATGGACCCTACATCCTATAATTGTTTGTAATACAGAAACTCCTGGCAAGTATAATCCCAATTTGTACTGAAGTGAAAAACGTGTTATTCGTCAAACGAAAAACACGTTTTACGCCATTTATCATCTTTGGATTATTTACTTCCAACTACTTTCCATTATATTTTTACTGCAATGTTTCTTCCTGCATTAACATGTGCTCTTTACACCATTTATGTCTGAAAGAAGGAAGAGATGTTCCCTTCCGAAAGCTAATGAAATAATTTACGTTACTTGAAGTTTTGATGTGGGTTTCAAGTTCTGTGATAAAAACATAGAACGGTGCTTATTATTTATTGTTATATATATATATATATATATATATATATATATATATATATATATATATATGTGTGTGTGTGTGTGTGTGTGTGTGTGTGTGTGTGTGTGTGTGTATACACTTACATATATATATTAATCCTGTCTTTAGACGGTTTCATTAACAAACTGTGATAATCAATGGTTAAAGGTCTACAACAAATCACTTTACATAATTAGTATACACCTCAGTTCCCTGGAAATACCAGAAGGTAATAGCTCAGGGAAACTGATTCAGTTTCGTATTATAAACTTTATGTTTCATCTTTTACCACTAAAGTGGAAATTCGGAAAAACATTTTTAATTGCTGATAACTTGATTGTCTCTAAGGCCAGTCTCTCAGAGGTAAAGACGTATCCCAGAAAACAATTCTTTGCAATAATACCTGATGGGTAATTACCCAAAGATTATACTTGAAAATTGTATATCATATTAAATGAAAAAATATTATACAAAAAGTCATAATTATAGGCAAAAAATTATACGTTAATGCATGAAGGTCTGTGAATGAAAAGTAGAGTAATAACATTTTAATCTCTAAATATCTCTATCTATCTGATGAGCAGTGAGTTCTGTTTTCCGAGGATTCACTACACATGGCCTGTACGCTTTGTAGAGACTACACACACACTTACACACATATATTATTGATATATATATATATATATATATATATATATATATATATATATATATATATATATATATATATATATATATATATATATATATATATATAATTTGTAAAATCATGAGTTAGTTCATCTTAATGATTGAGACTTCATCATTCTCTGTATCAACGATTAATTTTAATGATGTTCAGGGTAGTTAACTATACGTGAAGAGTTCTTCATGTCAGACAGTTTTTTTTAATAAGATACATTTTGATTAAGCAATTAGGTTCCAAGAATACGCTGAAAGAATTAAGAACATTTCTTATACTTGTATAATTTTTTATTTAATGTAAAGGTCAATGTGAAGGGTAATCATGGCTCCCACATCTAACCAAAACCCGAATAAAAGAAAAAAGAAGGGAAAAAGATAGATAGGTGAATATTCTAGGAATGGAATGTTATGAGAGTAGAAAAAAACGGAGGTAGGAAGAAACCTCCAAAATTATCCAGGATTTACTAAGTTCCGCAGAGTAAAATGAAACAACTTGGGAGAAAGTATAAGTTTATCAGTCAAATATTGGTTTAAGATGAGTAAATTGTTACTGAACTGGAATTCTGGAGCAGCAGATTTCGTCACTTGAGAATTCACGAATTTATATTAAATGAATGGGCAGAGAAATTAACCAGTGCAACAATTCGTTATGGGTTTGATTGCTACAACTGCACTTTTACAGCAAGTTTCACGAGTAAAAAGAATAAAAATTATCAAAAAAAAAAAAAAAACTTCTTTGGGATTTTAGTTGACTGTCAAACCTACTGAAGAATATATCCTTTAATCTCTCTTGATCTCCATTCGAAGTAAGCCGATTAAAAACGATGATGTTCTGTTCTGTCAATTTTAGTTGAAATGGTTTTGATGGCATGTGGTTGGGATAATAGGCTTTGTTGTCATTTTTAGCTCGCCTGCAGTGGAAGTGCCGGTATCGGCTTCTGCCTCTTGGCTGATTGGTATATCAGTGTAAGATGTTTCTGCTCCTAGTTTCGTACTATTTGTAGTTATCATATTACACACCGCCTAATTCATTTTTCCATCATTTGCCCCAGGGAACAAACACTGGAGCAGCATTTTTTGTCCACGATGGTATGGGAAGGTCAGTGTTAAGATGTCTGTTTTTATGTTTAGTTGTAAAGCAGTCACAGCATACACCTTCTCTCACATATCTATATTGTATACCAAGGGTATTAATATACGGTGAAGTAAGAAGGTCAGCTTCAAGATGTTGATATTTGAATGTGTTAAAAAAGATGGAACTGTTATAAATCAAATAAAAGGTCTTAATGATTATAATATAAAACGTAAAAGAAAAAAGTCACTTCACAATACCCCTGCAGAGGTGAGGTTATGGAGTAAAAACAGTATTCTACTGTGCGTAGAATACTGTTTCTGCGAGTACCTCCTCTCGCTGAGTTTCACCCTCGCTTGTGGGCACCGGTACTAAGTAACGCCCAAAGGCTCCCACTTGGCGTTGTTGAGCGAGTTGAGGGCTGAGGCAAAGATTCTTGCTCGGGGGTTGTCTGTTTATATCCACTACTAAGAAAGGTGAATTGAAATGTTAAAGGTAGTTGGTATAGATGGGGAAGAATGCATACTGTAGCTGTTAAGGGAAGAGTGCTTGATAGTAAAGGTGTTTAAACATTTACCGTTGAAGAGGTAATGATAAAACAAACTAACGGAATATTTATTGAAGGTTTTAGGAGGAATGCTGGTTGAGGTAATGCGAACAGTTGTGAAGATTAGTGAACAGCAGAATGGTTTCATTAAAAGGTGAGGTACAATTGTTGCTGTTATTCTAATGAGACACAAAAAATACAGGCCGGAAGGTAAGCGGAAGCACTACTGTGCATTCATAGACCGATGGAAGGCATTTGATAACGTGCCAATGGGGTTAGTATTTGGATGTTTAAGAAAGGGGAAAGCGTCAGAGAAGTTGGTTAGATTGGTTGAAATTATTTATAAAAGAACAAGGACATAAGAAATACGAGGTAGACTTGGCATCAAAGCAACCCACCCTGTAGCTTAGGGGGTAGCGGTGGGGATGAAGAAGCAAAGCAAAACGATTAGTGTATGAGGAAGTGAAAGTTGTGTGGCGATTGACTGAATGATTTCTCGGAGGTTGGGGAGGACAGCGGCCGCGCAATGAATCAAGGAAAGAAAAAGGGATTAGAGGCGTTAATTATTTTCAGGTGTGCAATGCAATCAGGCACGTGTGTGTGTGTGTGTGAGAGAGAGAGAGAGAGGGAGAGAGACGTTTACTTATATCTAACACTTTAGGAATGATTACTTGTAACAGTTGGAGTTAATCCCAGGGCGTGTACCGAAAAAGAAAACGCAACAGTATTACGTAGTATGTATGAGAGTGAGGGAGACCAGAGAGTGTTTATCCATAGATTTATTATCAATAGTGTCTTCATTTGTTACCGAAGTCTTTTAATGTTTTATGGATTGCATTGCAATATATGATGAGTTAAAATTACCCTCTGGTGCACCTGACTGGAGTACATAATTCATAGAGACATCCGCTGTTTATTGTACAGTATGATATTAGTTATTATGTTTATTGTCGTAGCAACTGCAGTATAGTTTTGTTAAAATCTCTTCCTAGTTCGGAAACAGAACGCAAGAAAAAGTAGCCATACTACTTAGAACTTTAGGTATTAGAGACAGACAGGCAGATAGACAGAAGGTCTAAGTATTGTTTTTGTATAACAGGAAGGCTCTCAAGTGGTGGATGGTTGGATGAATGAAATTTAGGGAAGTATTGAGACCCTAAGGTTCATTTAGAACTGTATAAAACAAAATGATGAGGTTATGACATGATATAAAAGATGAACACTTAATATAAACCCTTACCTTCATGTACTGCTTTCATTAATTATTATTCTTTCAATTAGTCATTCATACACTTTTGATTGTAAGCGAAAGTCGAGAAAATAAATGAGGAAAATGTCATATATCTTTAAAAACCTTAACAGATTTTTAAAAACCGACGATTGCGAAATATCTGACATAGATTTCCAAGCAAGATGGAGTCCCCGACGCTGGTAGTTATAATATGAACAATACACAAAAGTATGCTCGACTCATCACTTTGAGCAAAAACAAGAGAACTGCTACCTTCTGTTTCTGTTTCCTAATAGTAGCAGTTATGACTTGGACCGTCAACGGAAGGTCTCTTGTTTGTCACTTTTTCATAGGTTATATTTCAACGTAGATCTTTCACATTCACAGTTGATCCATGATTCCCTTTAATCTGCCAAGAGCAACAAGATTCGCTGAACAGCAGCACCAATATGCAGTAAATATGCCTCGTTGTCGAACTTCTCAGTTCCAGAGGTCCTTTATTCCTCACACTGTTGGACTGTGGAACAGCCTCCCAGAGGATGTCGTGCAACTGGAACTTCAGAAGTTTAAGCGAAGATGCAATGCATTACTACCCTAATACTATTCTCATTGCATTTTAATACATTTTTATCTATCTATTAATTTATTAGTTTATTTTTTCTTTTTTAATAAGTGGGATCTCTTTATATATTTCCCTTTACCTCCCCTTACCTCTTCCTAATGGCCCTTGTAGGCTTGTTCCATATGAATAGGTTTCATCTTCTGAATAATGATAATAACTTTGAGGGATAAGGCGAGTGTGCCCAATCCTCAACTAGGTAGCAGGTTCACCAAAGGCACCAGCGTCTGGCTTAGATACTAACCACTAGAGAGATTAAGGTCCCTTCTAAGGCTGGCCGCCAACACAGTCTGTTACTGGGCTCCTCTCTAATCACGGACTTTTTCTATATCTGAACCAACTCCAAATAGTCTGGCATACTCATTACATATCTTTTATTGTTAACAACACTGAACATCCAAACTTCTCACCCTTTTCGATCTGACATTTTTTTTATTGTGTAGAAGATGATTCACTGGCTTGGTAAGCATCTCTTCTAAGAGAGGGCCGCTCCGAAATAAACCACTGTCCTGCAATCTTGGACGATTCCATTGTCTTTGTACCGAGGTGTTCCATTGTCTTAGATGTGAGTTCCCTTGCTTGAGAATATACCCAAGCACACTTTTCTGTCAGTTCCTTCATCCTTGTTTTCCAAAAGTGGGTAGGTTAGGCTTGGTAAAAGGGCTGAGGATGCCTTGTATAGCAAAAGTTTGCTTTATCCTTATCATTGCCTTTTATTCATCTTTACTTATGACTTAGTTTTAAAACCATCATTACCGTTCTTCCTTCAGTATCTGGCAAATCTGGAGACGTATTTGTCCTTTCTGGGTATGCCAGCTTCTCCCAGTTGACCAGTTTACCTCCAGCAATTATTTTGTCTTTTAATGGGCTTTTCATTAGTGATTCCACGTGTATATATTGCTCCTGTTATTGTCTTTGTTAAGTTTTCAAATATTCCTTTATGTTTGTTTCATGCGTTACTGGTTCTTTTTGCTGCTGCTGTCAGTTTTGATATCCTCGTTTGTTCTGAAATTCTTATTTCTAGCGTTCAGCATATTTCGGAACTATTGACTTCAGGATTTCAGGAGCTCATTTTAATCAAATGTCATGCCATTCCAAGGGCTTGTGGAATAGCTTTATATGTTAGAGAGGGTTTCTCTGCATCTCATAGGTCACTGTATGAGAGTGTATGTCATGAAACACAGGTGGTTAAAATCTGTAGAAAACTATTAGATATATGTTTTAGCTTGCTATAGGAACCAATATTTGGATGAATCTTTTATGGCTGCTTGATTACCAAAATGGCAGCAATTCAGGAAGTTGAACCTTAGATTTGTTACATTTCCGTTGATGATTGCAATGCTTATCACACTGAAAGGCTTAGCTTAGTTTCTGACACAGATAACCAGGGTGCTGCTGCTTCTGACTTTTCCATTGTTTCTGTGAGCAATTAATAACTGAACTGCCTAGCAACAGTGATTGTATCGTGTGGAGTAGGTTTGCCATTTGTTCATCTGATCATTATTTGATTAAGATTAATTTGGAGATGGATCAGGTTGTTCCTGATGTTAGCTTACCAAGAAAGGTATACTTGAAATCCCAGGACAGCTGTGACGGTATTGAGCTGAGTTGGAACAATATTTACAGAAGTCCAAATATTATTGAGTGTTTCAGTTATCATCATAGCACTTTTTTGAGATGAGAATTCCTTCTCTAGTTTTGTTTTAAAGATAAGCCCTAGCTGAATGCTGCATGTAAGCTTGCTTAGCTTGAAAAACAAGGTTGTCGTTTATGGAAGAACAATCAGTCAGACTTTTTGTGGCGTAACTTCATTAAGCTCAGAATTCAAGTTCAGGTAGTCTATGAGAAAGCTTATAATGAGAGTGTGAAGGATATGGTGGCCTCCAGTGCTGATGACCATAAGTGGTGGTCTGCCCTAAAGTCATCACTCTTTGAAGTTGATTTTAGCATGCCTTCCCGTGTAGGAGCTGATGGAACTGCCGTTTATTGGCCTAAACAGGAAGCATAACTTTTGGATCAAGTCTTTGTAAGCAAACAGTGTGGTGAGACCTTAGTGTTGCCTCAGTCATGCTTTCGAGAACCAAAATTGTATTCAATAGCCCTCATAGAAGTCAAAACTATGCTTCTGGGGCTTGACAGTTAAAGAGGCATAGACCCAAACGGGATACTGCTAATCTTTTGTAAAAAGACTACTGATTTCATTGCTCCTAAGATTACTGCTATTATTGTAAGTTTTCCTTCTGTTTGGAGGAAGGGAAACATTGCTACATTAATCAGAGGACTAAGTCTGTCCTTATGCTCCTCAGAATATAGACCATATTCAGTTACCGCTGTTTTCTCTAAGATTTTTGGGACGCTGCTCTCTAAGCTACCACCATTACAGTTTGGGTTTCATAATGACCATGGTACTTGTGATGCACTCTTGTCAGTGTTTACTGTTTTGCAGAGGGCTCTTGATGAGGTTACAGAGGCACAAGTAGTTGGTTTAGATTTTAGTATAGCCTTTGGCCGTGTGAATCACAAAGGACTTGTCTAGAAGCTAGGATTTTTGGGAATTGGGTGATCTTTTATTAACATTTTAAAATATTTCTTTAATAGGCAGAACATAGAGGGTCGATGTTGATGGCCAATATAGTAGCTTTGTAATGTCAATTGAGGTGTTCTGCAAGGTAGTGTTCTTGGACCTTTGCTATTTATTATCTATACTAGTGACTTGGTTTGGGGAAGAAACTGCCGATAATCTTACTCTACTACCTGTTGTTCCTTCTACATGTCCTAGGTCTGTGGTTGCAAAATGCATATTAACAAGTGGAGTAGGCTTTCGGACATGAAGCTCAACCTTTTTCAAACTCAAAGTACGATATCTAGTCAATCCAGAACACTTTTGCCTTTGCATACTAATTTACATTTAAATGGTACAGTTGTAAATTTCAGTAACTCTTTTAAGAATTGAAGTGTAACTCTTGACAAGAAATTTGCTTTTGAGAGTCATATCCATTATATTGCTGCCTCTATTTCTCAAAAAGCTGGTATCTTGTGAAAATGTTTTCGAATGTTTCAAGATGGCGCTGTTATATCTAAGATTTGTAACTTTTCTTCTTCCACTTCTGGAGTACTGTTCTCCAGTGTGGTCTTCCAGTGCTGACTCTTACCTCAAACTCTTGAATAGAATTACATCATCATTCAAGTTTATTTTGCCAATACTTAATGTTGACTTGTCGCATAGACGTTAAGTGAGTTCATTATGCTTGTTGCATAAAATGTACTTACAGTGACAAAGATCCTTTGTACTCTTCTTTACACACTTAATGTTGACTTGTTGCATAGACGTTAAGTGAGTTCATTATGCTTGTTGCATAAAATGTACTTACAGTGACAAAGATCCTTTGTACTCTTCTTTACCTGAACTAGCGTATTTTGCTTGCAACATTGTGCAGGCTACTGCTGCAAACAGTTTGTTGCTTTCTAGTATCAGGCTTAATATACTTAGTTTGTTAGGAGTTTTATTTTTGGCTAGTGCAGTTATGGAATCCTCTGATCTCCAAATGTTGAAGGCGAGGAGCAAATTCAATCGTTCTTTCTGTTGATGTCCCCTGAATTCAGGTATATCAGTTATTTTTTACCTCACACTTGTTTATGTATTACCTTTTCTTATAATTTGTCTCTCTCTGCAGGTTGATTTCCCTTAGGAGCCCTCTTTGTTTTATTTGACTCTGTCCCTAAGGGTTTTCAGCTGATGGTTTAAAAGAAAAAAAGAACCAATGACTTAGGCTGCTTCTGATGCTTGTATATTTTTTATTGTTAGTTAAGAAATAAAAATGAATGACTTTATGTTCCTATTATGCCCATGCAGGGACTCGGTTTATTTGATTAATGTTACTGTGAGCAGCATTATTAGAATATGGCAACTCCTCATTTCCCTAAATCCTGGCATGGTTTGAGATCCTGCAGAAACATCGATTTTTTTTCGGTTGAATTTGCGGAAAAGCTACTTCTGAGCCTACAAGTAAGTGAGTGCACTGAATTGCATTTATATAAGGAGTTTATTGTATTTCTAAAGACTCAGTACATTACAGAATACAAAACCCTTATGTTTCAAATGACATCCAAGATCCAAAGTTTGGGATACAGCTGTCAACTCTGCTGGGTACACTGATGTGCAATCTGGAAGTTGTACTTAGCATACTTCATCTCCAAACAAAACAGACCGGCCAATTCTGTGTTCTTGTTTGGAGACTTTAGTATAAATTTTTCCCGGTACTTCTGATTTGCATTGACTCTGAAAAAATATTAGCTTTGTTCTTTTCAGACCATTGTTTTTTATTGATAGTCTGTGCGCAGCAAGAGATTTCGGGTATTGTGGGATAAATAAGGGTCTCACTTGATTTATTTTTTAATGGTGAATTATTTCATCAAGGCATTTTCTAGCTGTCATATCTGAAGGATTTTGAGGAGCTTATTCCAAACCTTTCCTAGTTGCATTTCCCTAAGTTAGTGATGATTGGATTCTTAGGGGAATTTCTTTGTCATACAGTATAATGCAACCCAAGTCCTTTCCTTTTGCTCCAGAGGAAGCTCACTGTAGTCGTCAGACTTTAAATGGGTGGTGTTTGTAGAACTTAGAGCATTTTTGCAGGCCCATGTTATGAACCAGATCTATTTTTTAGTTTGGAATGACAAGCTGACGAATATAGCTGGCAGCCATAGCCCAGTTTGAACCTGCACAGAGAGTTGTATTTTGAGTAAAGATTTTTTCTATCAACTCTCGGCTAAAAGCTGATGCCACTTTCAAAACATTTAATGTCTATTTTGTCATGGATAAAAATCTCACCTCTTGTTCACCAGGTAAATTATTACAATTTACAGTAAGGGTTGGGATCTCTTGTACCCTGGGGCACGTAGGGAACTCAATGACAGCTTTCAGGAGCAGAAAATTCAAAGCCATTTTCATTAGTGCTTACTGTATTAGTAGACTTTCACAGATGCCTGGAATGGACAGTGAGTCATGACCAGTGAACTGTGGTGCACAGTAACTGACAAATAAGGACCCTGTAGCTCGTGGAAACAGGTACAGCAACACAAATGATGCAAAATATGCTATCTTGTGGGAATCCAGTAACAAACGTCTTTGATATACTATTTTATACTCTTACTTTGATAAACTTGTCATGCAAAACAGTTTTTGAACCTTCTTATTTCTCCTTTACAGCCCAGTTTATGAAGTTGTTTAACAGTGCCAAAAATACTCATTAGTACCATATGACCTTTGAAGGTCCAGGTAGGCCCTTGTGATTTGACACTGCCTGGCAAAGCTGTGCTGAATTTGTTTTGTAAGTTTCATCAGGGAATCAGGAACAATTGGTCTGTGTCTACAAAGCAATTTGGCTTTCTGACGGATACAACTGTCCTTATCTTCCAACTCCATGACAGTACCCTGGTTACCTACTGTATATATTATTGATTTTTTCAACAGAATTTTAGCATTTCATAGAGATTCTTTAACATACTGTAAAAAAAATGAGTTTTCATCTGGAGCAGTTAATCAAATCAGAGCCTGAGATGGCGTTTTTGAATTCCGTAAAGTGATTTAGACATTTTTATTTTGCTCTCTTATTCTCGTTCAGATACAGAATAACTTGACGGTCAAGAATTCTCTGAAACAAGGGTGAATTTTTCTGCAACTCCATTTAGTTTTTTCACCAGGTATTATTTTTTTTCAAAATGGTTAAAGATTCTGAAGTGAATTTCTCACTTAATTTGCATATCTTTTCAACCTTGATCCTGTTGGAGCTCTGGAATTTATACCAATCAAAATTATAGTACATCAATGTTTTCTTCTTGGCCTTTTTGTAAATCAGTGCTGCTAGGCAAAAACTTGGGGGGATCCACTAGTCTTGCATCTGTGATAACATTTTATAGTAATCCTTAGTGCTATGTAAGTTGTGTCCCACCAGGGAACTGCAGGCCTAATTGGTTTACTTTTTAATTAAGGAGTAGATTCCTATGCACATTTGGAAATTTTTAGTAAGATAATTGTAAGGGTAGTCTGTCTAACGAGATATCCTGATTATACTTACACCAGTCTTCATTTTCTGCCTACCATTTCAGGGTGCTAGAAAATGAGTATTTACAACACATTCAATAAAAATAGTGAATGTCGTGTAGACGGGAAACGGATTTTAAGTTGGCAGTTGGTAACAGCGTCGTAAGGCCTTATGAAAAATTCTAATTCTTTATCAGATAAGGAAGCAAATAGTCATATTCTTTGACAGTGAAAAAGCACCATATCCTGAGCATTTATTACGAGGAATATTCCGTGGATACGTGTAAGCAAAGCCAGTTGACGGATTTACCAGTTTATTCGTCTTGTTTGTATTATTTTTCCTGCAGCGGGAACTGGACGCTTCTGGGGAATATTACAAATGATTATTATGGTGAAATTCGAAAAGATACGATGACCTTGATTAAATTAGAATAACAGAAATAAGTGTAAACTAAACAAGAGTATGTATTTTCAGTCCTTTTGTCCAATAAACAATATGTTACGGGGTTCGATTCCTGTAGTAGATGTTATTAGACATAACCAGTGTTGAAACATAGGTTACATTTAACGCATTGAAATGTAACACTGATTTAAAGTATTAATTCTGTATATCAGCTCGCTTATATATTCAATTGCTTTGTTTCTCAGGAGCCCTTAACACTAAAGGACACAATGAGAAATAAAAAAAAAAGCGATGAAAAAGAAAGCAAGTTCGCAGGCATGTAGGCATACTGCATTTGCATGTTTTCCGTGATTTTGCATTTTGGAATATACACTTAACTTTGAGTTGAAAGAACAAACAGAAACGACACGATTCAGCGTGTTTAATTCAGTCCTTTCCATTTCTTGAACGAATAATTTGTTATTGACAATGCTTAACCTGCAGTCAGATAACGTATCAATGATTATACAACATATCCATTCCAAATTAGCTAAAATTCAGGTAATTTTCTTTTACTCGTGAAATAGCTCAATGCGTATTACTGAGGTTGCTTTGTTGAAGTTAATGAAATATGCAGAAGTTTAATATTTGATTAAGAAAATCTCTCTTTATCTTTCTCTGGTTCTCTCATATTCATAACTTCACTCGCTGACCTTTAAAAATGGCTGTGTTTAGATCCCTCTGCACTAAATTACACGAAGAAGAATTTCAAATGTAACGTGATTTAATTACATGGGAATGAACTCGGAAAGCTTCATAGCCAGTGAATGATTTAATCATTAAAGTGCTGCGTCCTCCAGATTTCTGCATTTTGGCCAATGAACGCACGACACGATAGCACTCGCCCATTAACTCACACGTACACATGTTGCTCTTAAATATTCTAAGCAGCGAGAAACTCATTTTCCTAGAACGCAAGAAGCTGGATGATTGATCTTGGAATATGATGAGAAAATGATTTGCATTTTTAAATGTTGATGGCGTAAAGTCCCCTGAAAATATTTTGTTTGTAATTAGGACACCTTTGATGTCGTTACAGTATGAACACAAAGTCGGATCATGAAAGGCTGTCGAGACGACCGCAGAAAGGGTTGGCACAAGCGCAAGGTGGGTACAGAAACTCGGAATACGAAGAATAAAGCAAACCAGAAAGGACTGATAAGAGCCTGTTGTGAAGGGAAAGTGCTGAACAAGTATTGAGCGAGTATCTAGGTGAGAATAAAACATCTGAATCCCTCTAGTTAACCGCTACAGACATGAGGCTGTGGTACGTGCACGGCGTTAGAAAGCAAGAATTATAAAACCAGAAAATTAGCCAAGCAGGAATTTCAGCCAGGACTAATATCAAAGTACGAATGGATAAGTTACAGAGACAGAGAAAAGTTAAGTATACTTTAGTTTAACCAGACCACTGAGCTGTTGAACAGCTCTCCTAGGGCTGGCCCGAAGGATTAGGTTTCTTTTACGTGGCTAAGAACCAACTGGTTACGTAGCAACGGGACCTACAGCTTATTGTGGAGTCCGAACCACATTATAGCGAGAAATGAATTTCTGTCACCAGAAATAGATTCCTCTAATTCTTCATTGGCCGGTCGGAGAATCGAACGTGGGGCCAGCAGAGTGCTAGCTGAGAACGGAACCCACCCGCCCAGTGAGGAACCTATGAGGGGATGAGAAGCATTTGAGAAGTTAATATAAGAAATATTTCAAATATAGCTTGCAGAACAGTTCTCTGATGAAATGAATAGGAATGATTAATTTATGGTGCAATATGCCAACTAAAAGGGTTCAGTGTTCATGAAAACAAAACATAACACTGAACCTTTGGAACAAGCGTATAAAAAGGGTTATGGCCGCTAGTGAAATGACAAGGCTTGCTTTGGTATAAAGCAGTTGAGATGACAACGATAATGCCCATAAGGAGGCTGTAATATTCTCTGGCACTTTAACTTTTTATGGTACCGTAGAAGCAACTGCAGTTCCTCATGCTCCCTTACATCGCCAGTCAGGAACTTTCGTCTGATTCAACAGTGCAAGCTTCTTATGTGCTTCCACAATGTTCTTATCATCATAACATCTCAACTCTGACATTTTATTCCTTTCTACCTGGGCTTTTTAACAGTGTCCTTTATTGCAATTTCTCAGCTTTGGCAGAATTCCAGGCTTACTTTATTCGTATATATATATATATATATATATATATATATATATATATATATATATATATATATATATATATATATGTGTGTGTGTGTGTGTGTGTGTGTCTCGATGAATATAATTTGATATCAAATTCACTACATTTTTGGGATAACTTATACCCAAGAGAGATTATAACTGGTAAGTACATGTACCAGCCAGGGTTTGAACCTGTGAGTTATGTACAGGCATCGATAAGTAGTCGACTTTGACCACTCAGCTATCAAGAGAGATATAATCTGATAACGACCCTGCTACATATATTCCTGCCAAATTCAGGTTCTGTACTTAGAGGTGATATCAACCCTTCTCCGCCTAGTTAGCCGATTGGTTAGTTTGTAAAACTTGGCTAGTTTTGAAGTTTTGTCGCATGTACGCGTGTGGCTTTTTCATATTCAGATGTTTAAGCCACAAATATTTTTATTATATTGAATTCACTATACTTTGAGAATAACACCCAAAGGGAATTATACTCGGTAAATTCATGTTCCCTGGCCAGGATTAGAGCCTGGGCTTGGGTTTACATACAACGGTAAAACAGTCGACATCAATGTTTTAACCACTCGGCTGTCGGGTTGATGTCGACTGTGTACTACATGCTCGTGTCGAATTCAGGTTGTCTACTTGGTTAAGGTTATAACACCTGGTTGTTTTTAAAATTTTTGTCGCTTGTAAACGTTTGGCTTTTCATATCACCTTTATTTCAGATAATCGTATCCTCTCACTTTTGGGCTATGTAAATTGTGTAGATGAAAGTGAGGCTTATAGCTAAACAGCTAGTCGAAAGAGGATAGCCTACGGATAATGGATAATTGAGATTTAATCCCATTTGCATTATCATGTCTGTTCTTTTGCCTTCACTGAGCTTATCATCAGACTCACGACATCGGAAGCAAAGTGACAAAAAAAAGACATTTAGAATAACCGAAAAAGAAGCGAATGTCGTCATTTAGATCATATTGATTTATCGAAGTATATATAAACTTCATTACAAGAAATTAAAAGACATTAGATCTGATCACCTATAATAATGATGAACAGTAAGTAGCAGCAAAGTTAGAACAAATCTCATAATAACATTATTCCCAGATAACACAAAATATGAAACCAACATTAACCGATTGAACCATGAAGAGTAGAGAAATAAACAACACACGAATATTACTTCTTATCAGTGTACATATTCCCAGCAAAAATTTTAAAGAGGAATAAAATCTCCGTCATAAATTTCGTCTTCTCGTCTCCGAATACGAGAAAGAAGTGCAAAGGTGAGGGCTGGGTCCGAAAAACAGAATGAAAAAAAAAAAGGATGTCATCGAATTTCCTGTCACTCTCTTCACTGAAGCTGACTCGTGGCCAATCCGGATTAGGCACCACCAGATTCTTGACTTTAAGCCTTCCCATAGAAGCCTTCCTCCGGGACGAGGAAAGGGGATAAAGGAATGTGTTTTAAAATACAGAAAGGAATGTCGAAGGAATTATCTTGACGTTGATAAATGCATTTTATTTGAGACTGAATTTCTGATTTGTACTGTGATTTTATTCACTACCAACCTTAAGGAATTTATAATTTTTGATGTGACTGTTGCTTACCGTTATCATTTATATATGATGCAATGATGATAACGGTAAAATCTGAAATAGTAAAATCACAAAAGCCAATAGTACAAAATAAAAAATAGCAACAGAACGAGTTTAGGAAATTAACAGTCAGCAACTCACTGCCAAAGCATATTAAACGCTAAGCAAGTCATCGTCAAGCAATTCTTCGCCAAAAAGAAAAGGATGTATGTACACTTATTTTCGGTTATTTTTAAAAGATACAAATGTAATGAAGCTAAACAGTAGATTCAAGTTGTATTTCCTGTATATTAAAAGATGCAAGCATGCTGGATCGAAACCGTAAAATCAAAGTGTGTTTAAGAAAGGAAGTTTTACTAAAATTTAATGCACACAAAGAAACTCGTCAGCTACTTGACACAAATAGTCAATGATCAAATCACCGTTTCCGTCTGAACAAGTCTCTGAATTCGTTGGGCAAATCACGATGTGATTTCTTTGCAGCTATATACTGCTCAGTTCTACTGTAGCTTCAATATTTTTTTTCTTTTTTGATGCAGTTAGCATATTTCCAAGTGTTGGGATGGCATGCACTCATCTGTTTTCTAAATGCTCCGTGCCGACCTTCCACAGAACTGTCTGTGGGCTATTAACTAACAATTGTAGATTTCTCTAAGCGCTGAAGATTACTGTGACATTTTCTACATTTCCTTAATCAAAATATAAGAACTCAGCCCCATTAGGTAAAGTTATAAAACCTTCAATAAAAATTATTTTTACCATTAAGTGGAGGAGCTGGTCCAGAATTTGTTTGATATCTGATGAATGGCATTGTTCTTTTCCAGGTATCTGTATTTGGATGACATTATCCAACCAATGCAACTGATAGTACTGAATGAGGCAAATCAGCTGACTTCTTTGTTTATCTGTAATTTGTTCACAAATTCTTGCTGCTTCGACACGGCGGCATCCGCAAAGTGATTACGACTATTCAGTTTCAGCGATTTTGTCACTATCTATAGTCCCTCTGGCTCGACACATCGTTCTCTGATAATTGTCACAGCTCCAGGATATTTTTTTTTCTTTTTTTTTTTCTTGTAATACAGATAATACATAGATTTGTCAAGAAACAGCCTTTTCTTCCCTTTCTTTGTCTGTATAAACTGAAGATTCATTTCCATTGAGGGGTTTCTTAAGTATTTTCACTAATATCAGAGGAATTATTTCCAAAGATTCTTCATAACTAATTTTCCTGCGACAAAGTAACTGTTTCGGGTGAGTTATTTGCGTTAATAACTAACAAAAAAAAGTGTTAGCGAAGAATCGCCTGTCGGTGATTTGTTTGACATGTTTGGCGGTAAATTGTTGGCGGTGAGTTTTCCGGATAAGAGCAATAACAGCATAAATTGAAAATAAAATGATGTTGATGTTGATATCGAAAGTGTAGCTAAGCTGCGACCTTTGTTGGTGCGATGTTAGCCCTTCAATAGAAGTTGTAGTGAAAGCAATCCCTCTGGTCGTTCCGAGCAATTCATGGTCATTTGCCGGCTGCCTTTCTAAGATTTGTCATTTATACTCATGATGATCTAAGAATACAAGAATATTCATGGTTGATGTAGTCGTTTACCAAAATCCTTTTGAACTTAGTATTTCAAGTACCCAGAGACGTTAAAAATATTGTTTAAATGGAAAAGTAGTCGGGTTTTCAGCTCTTCTGCCAAATATAGTGAGTCATTTATCAAGATCAATAAGGGTCTAGGGGCCAAAAATCATCACTCACTATTATCCTAGTACTATTCTTCAATTACGCGGTCACCTTCATAAGAAAAATATAAACTGTAAACATTGGTTAAAGATTTTATAAATACAACAGTAAATAAAACTTAGTTTGTTAATTATCCTGATATGAAAAAAATGTGCAGAATTCAAAAATAAAATCACAGAATGTGTAAACACAAAATTTTCTAATTTTCCAACAGTCTGTGATTTAAGACAAATAAAGACAACAGTAATGAAAATATCTAGCCATATCTACCTTGGTTGTATTTACTTTGCAGTACAAATTAATCTCGATGTATATTGAATTAGATAGGAAACGATATTTGTGGCTTAATATTTGTGAATATGAAAATGTCAAAAATGTATGTGACAAAATTTACATACATACATACATAAATATATATATATATATATATATATATATATATATATATATATATATATATAGTATATATATATATATTTATATAATATATATACATACATATATATATATATATATATATATATATATATATATATATATATATATATATATATATATATATATATATATATATATATATATATATATATATAAATATCACAAAATAGCCACAAGACCGCACTGTTTATGTACATTCCTACTACTTGTGTTAGGCCTCAATGAGATGGGATGGTTTAGATTCCAGGTTCTTTAATTTACAAAGTACAACTTACCAGGTTCTAGCTTTCGAAAACATACAGTCTTCTGCATCAGGCACCAATGACCTGAGGAGTTAACTACACTCGGGTATATACGTGCTCCTCCCATCATGTGTTATTTTCCTTTTTCTAATCCCTGAAATGACCTGCCCGTTGATCTCCAGCTTCTCCTGACCTTCCCTGCGGTCTTCTTGACCTCCTTGGTCCAATGCTTAATCATTCATTGTTCATTATCCCCCTACAGTCCATCTGTTTGTTTATGTTCTTCATGAAACTCTGGTATATAATTTGTGTTCCTTCCTTCGTTTTCTCATAGCATTTGGTAAGGGCATTCTCTACGATCGTCCTCGATACTTTATTCTTGTTGTTGCATATGAAATATGTTTTTTCCCAGTTGATCGTATGGTTGTAACCATACGATGAGTTGGGAAAAAACAATTTCATATACAACATTGAAGTCTGACACAAGTATTAGAAATTATTTATATATATATATATATATATATATATATATATATATATATATATATATATATTTATATTTAATGCTAATGTGAGCGTGCGTGTGAGTGTACGTGTAGAATTTACTTTTTGTACCACATACGTATATAATTGTAATAGCCACAGTGCACTCCTAACTGTCTATTTATTCACACTTTTTGGGCAAGGTTGACACTATAAAGTCTGAAGATCCAAATGAAGATATAATGATAAAATTCAGATGTCCGTAGCAGGATTCAAACGCTCCTTACCACGAAGAACAAAAGTCTATTGCCATTCGTTCATACGAGTACATACAAATACCTTCGAATTCAGATACATTCATTAGAGTTGGAATCGGCCCATCTGCACAGTGATAGCCAAATATTTAATCGTTCATATATATATATATATATATATATATATATATATATATATATATATATATATATATATATATATATAGTATATATATGTATATTTATATAATATATATATACATATATATATATATATATATATATATATATATATATATTATATATAAATATCACAAAATAAATATATATATATATATATATATATATATATATATATATATATATATATTAAGAACAATTCGTTAGAATGGTGTTCCGTGAAAGAAAATAAATTATGCCTGTTTGAGATTATAAGCCGATTAAAATACATAAAGAAAATAAAAATGAACTGTTTTCTAATGGCTTAGTATGTGTCATTTTCCACAAAACCGACTATAGTTGACTATAATTGACAAAATGAAAAATAGCTCTGTCTTTCTCCTACATTCCTTGTAGTTCTCACTATTGGATGAAAATTAGCTGACATTCTTGTACTGTCTAAAAATTTAGAAGTTGACAGAAGTTAATCTTATGATGAATAAGCAGGAAAGTTGAGTAAGCATGTGTTAGAGATAGAGAGAAACGCAAAATTGTGGTGTAAAAGAATTATAAAAAGTTTCAAAAACAAGGTGAGATGTCGCTAAATATAAAGTAAAAAATAATAGAGTTAACTCTGGAAGTCTCAATAAAACCTGAAAAAGAATAAGAAAAATTTATAAATTACTGAGGTAAAGAACTCCAAGAGACTAAATCATACATTTCTAAAAGTGTCCAGACGACTTAACTACAGAATTATCAATGCTAAACATAAAAGGGTAATTCTTTAAAAACTAAAAATTAATAGACTTTTTTGTCATTTTTTGTACTCTTATCAAGAGCAAAGAATTATTTTGTAGCTTCCGATAGCTTGGAGACTCGTAGCTCTCCAGTCTCAGTTGTCCTCTTCAACTGGCTGTGGTTATTAATCTTGAAAGTTTCCAGTTTATTGTTTTTTCTTCTCCCTTTTGTCTTCAGATCTTGATACTGCAGCGCTGGTCTTATTGTTGTTGTGTAGACCTTAATCTTAAATCTCAAAGGAATCTTCTTATCAAGAATAACCCCTGAAACCTGTCTCCACTTAGCCAAATATTTCTTATCGTTCGATAAAAACTGCTGCAGTTTTAACAATTCCTGAAAATCAATGATGATCTATTTCAGGACATATCAAGACATTACCAGGCACACAGAAAATTTCTGTATACTTGGATTTTGGTATTTTTTCATACCAAATACGATCAAGATTATTTATTGCAAATGGGAGTTCACGTTTACCAGATTTCTACTTGTGTATTATTATCCGCTAAGAGTTCCGTTGTAGCGTTGAGAATATACTTATAATGCTCTCCACTGCTTCACAGTGCATAGTCATGGCTCTTCAGAATGCTTGAGACGTAAGTGATTTTGAAAACCAGTCGTCTGTTTACAGTGTTAAATTTCATAATGGCTGTGCCCCAAGTTATAAAATAATCTCCTGCTAAACAAATTTTTTTACAGCAGAGAATTCTGTTAGATTTTATATTTTATTTTGTCTACCATTTGTAATCCTTTTTTTTTAAACTTTGGTAGGCAATATTCACCTCAGCTGTTCTATTTTGTTTCAAATATTTAACTGCACCACCCTGCTGCGTTTCAAGAAAGTATTTTATTTATTTTACTCCATGTCTTTCTTTTATTACTCTTGTTTGAGATAAGTATGTTGCTCTCATTTTTCTCTTCAAAATCTATTTTTAGTCCTTTCATCCCGCTCCTTTGACATCTGGTACTAACTAGATTAGAAATTCTGTAAACAGAATCCTTAAAGATGCGTCGATATCCAATCCCAAGTAACACACCTTCACTAGGATGTGGTCAGGGTTCTTTTAGCCCGCTGTGTTGAAATACATTGTGAAAATACCCAAAATAACATCCAGTCATCGCTATATTATTTCTTAGGGTATTTCGTACGGATTTTAATTGTACGTTGATACCTTCAGGCACATGAAAAGAATATTTGCCTCTGGATCCATATTAGGTACTGGTTTATGTGCATATTTAATCATAGCTGGCAGCTTGAGAAATTGAAAGCTCAAGAGTATATTTCGTTTTACCATTGCTTTGTACCTTTGTTCTTTCTAATGAATGCTAATCTCGTTTCTGGTTCGCAATCTTTCCATATTTTTAAGATAAGCATTCACACGAGTCTACGCAAAAGTTGCCATAATTACTTTAGCAACTTGATGATTTGACAATCTCAGCATTCGGTGTTTTTTCATTATTATCAGTCCCATGTATGTATCCTCGTTGATAAATGAATCACACTTTGCATGACCTGATTCAGTACTACTTGTTTATATGTTTTGTAACAAAGAAAGTCCCTTTCATTTAGGAAGAAAAACCTAGAGCATCCAAAAATACTTTAGTCTTAACTGTAAATAATTTTTTAGTCACCCTGAATACGTAATTTCAAGTACATGTAATGAGTCACTCACATAATTTTTCTCGGATATTTTTCTTTTCTAGATGTGATCCTCGGGTTTGTGGGCCAAGACATTGGATTTCTTGAACCTCTTTGTCTCTTTGACCTCTCACATCTCTACACTTCCCGATCACCTCTTCATGCTGTAGTTTATAACCTCTCAGACGTTCAGTCCTACGCATAACTCATACAGCTAGGTTTACTTCTATTCAAGTTCTTTAATTTTTAGTTTTCTGGAAAATAAAACTATTATAGAAATGGCTATTTGTCTGTCCGTCGGCACGTTTTCTGTCCGCCCTCAAATCTTAAAAACTACTGAGGCTAGAGGGCTGCAAATTGGTATGTTGATCATCCACCCTCCAATCATCAAACATACCAAATTGCAGCCCTCTAGCCTCAGTAGCTATTATTTTATTTAAGGTTTGAAGTTAGCCATGATCGTGCGTCTGGCAGTGCTATAGGACGTGCCACGACCGGGCCGTGGCTGAAAGTTTCACAGGTCGCAGCTCATACAGCTTTATACCGAAACCACCGAAAGATAGACCTGTTTTCGGTGGCCTTGATTACACGGTGCGCAGAAAACTCGATTGCGCCGAAAAAACTTCGGCGCACTTTTTACTTGTTATTCATTGTACTGTACATGCCTTTGCCCAGCGATTCTTTTTCATGAAACCATTGAAGTGGCCAAGGGTTTCCTCCCTTATGACATTCACAACCCTGTCATCTTGAAAGTGCTAGCGTCCTTCTCCTCTTCTGGCAAACTTCTCAGGAATAAGGAAAAATCATTCCGGATTCTTTCCATTCACTTTTTCTTTTTCTAGTCGGCAGACCGTTTCTCCACCTCTCTCGGCGGCTTCATCAGGACTGGATTATGAGTTGGAGAAATGGTCTGTCGACTGGAAAAAGGAAAAAGTAAATGGAAAGAATCCCAAATGAATTTTCCTTATTCCTGGGAGGCTTGCCAGAAGAAGAAAAGAAGTATTGACTAATTCAAAGTCTTGATAAGAAGATGATATCTGTGACCAGTGCCATTGACTTCAATAGAAATTGCGTAAGAGAAAATATTCCTAAATAGCATATATATATATATATATATATATATATATATATATATATATATATATATATATATATGCATACAGATACACATTTAGATATTTATATACATTCATATACACATACATGTGTATATGCACACATATATGGTGTGTATGTTATATATATATATATATATATATTATATATATATATATATATATATATATATATATATATATATATATATATATATTCTTTTATCACAAAATAATCATGATTGTCCTGTTAAACAGTGACATATTCGATTTCGTTTGTCCCATTTTATCTTGTGAAATATATCAACAATTCAGGAATATAACAAGAAATTGTAAGGTGCTTTTCAAACATTCAGGAAATTTTTGGGGTAAACTTGCAGGTTCCTGGAAAGTTCCAGATCGCCAGCAGGTGTTATCAAAGTTCTTATCTTTCGTTTGGATAATATAGAAATCATGGAAACATTTCCATGTTGATGTTATCATTTTATATGTCTTTTCCTTTTTTTCCAGTAAAACCACATGCAGCGCACTGACGGTGCTACACCTTACGATGTACAGTATTATTTATTTGCGTGAAACAGAGTCGAGTTAAAAATTAATCTATAGGTATTAAGCTCACATTGAAGATTAATATGCATTTGTGACAAGTCCATTCGTTCAGAGACCTTTTGTGGAATATGCATTTGTGACAAGTCCATTCGTTCAGAGACCTTTTGTGGAAACCGTTTTCTAAGATTATTTCTCTCTTATTCATGTTACAAAGACAGCCGGATAAACGAGAAAAAAAAGAACAGATGATAGCAATAGCCACACATCAGAGATAGCAATTACCTGCAAAGAAATGTGCCTTATTTTATTTTCATGCTGAGTTCTCGTTTCCTTCTCTTTGTCCTTTCATGCAGGACGTATCGTGCGTGAAAACTATCTTTTTTTTTATCTCAGAAGTGCTCCCAGTGGCTCCTACCTAAAAAACAAGATAAGACTTTCTTTTCAGTTATCGTTCTCTCACGGGTTTATTCATTTCCATTTATATTCTAGATCTCGGCCACCTGAGACATCGTATTTCTTCCTTTTCTTTCCACTTTTCTGCTTCTTACCTCATTTTCATAAGCTTGAATGGCGAACTAGACTTGATTTAACCATGCATTGCCTTGGGGACGACCAAATTCTAATTTTTGCACTAACGGGGTTGGTTTTTTTTTAAAGACGATTCTATTCTCAAATCTTGGCATGGGAAACACTGTATGATAAGGATGAGAACGAAAAATAATTTATTTCTTTTATTTCATTTTTCCTAACCTATATTTTTTCCATATTTATTCCGGCTGAGATCAGATATTAAAAGTCGAAAGTTAGTGAACAAGACAGGATTAGGGGAGCGGGATGGGTTTAATAATTGTTTATGACAAATTAGCAACGATAACTGTTTCGTAAAAAGTTTAGAAAAGCGTATATGTAATATTTCGAAGCGAAACTGCCAATATCAGGTTGGTAAAGTTTCTTTCTTGCTGTGGTTTTTGAAGCATCTTTGTATGCAAGTGCAGTGCTGCTCCATTTGTTGACTTCTTGACAGGCGTAATTGATCCGCGGTTGTAGGGTGGTTTGAAAAACTGCCCTTAATTCGTAAAGTCTTTTTAAAGAAAAACATTTGAATGCCTTCGGTCTACAGGCATCCCTTATTTTTTTGCACCTTGTGGAAATTAACTCGATCTGGATTGTCTTGTCAAATACATTACCTATCTGAAGGATTAAATTGCTTTGCATGAATTATTTTTTCCTCCTTGGAGATACAAACGGGCGTGCATACACACACACGCACTCACGGTCACACACACATATACATATACATACATAATATGTATATATATGTGTGTGTGTGTTTTTTGTTTGTGTGTGTGTAGAGAGAGAGAGAGAGAGAGAGAGAGAGAGAGAGAGAGAGAGAGATTGAGGGATTCACAATAAATATGCATTTATAATCATAAACGAACTTATGAAGATAATGATTACACATGCACTTGTATATGATACAAATTTTGTGCAGAATACATCTTGGGAAAATTGAAATACAGATAGAAAGATGAACAACACATACACATTTCAAACGTGTCCGCTTGTACATCTAAGCAATATACTAATGATAATATTGTTACACCTTGCAGTATGCTTAAATACGGAACTGTATAGTTTAAATTCAAATCATTACAGACTGGAACGAAGATGTACCCCTAGAATACCCACAAACGCTTTTTCCTGTCCTCCCCTTTTCTCACACACGTACACACTCACCCAGGTATACCGTATTCATGTCGAAGTAATCATTCTGAAGAGTAGTCCCTTCTGTCTGTCTTTCCGTCTGCCTATACTTACGGCCTGCATTTCTTCGCGTGTTTCCACGGCATTTTCTTCATCTCCTTTGAGTCAAAATTCCACTTCTCTCTTCGCATTCCATATGAAGCTCAAAGCGACCAGAGCAGAGAGTTCTGAAATGGGACATAACGTGATGGAAGTCTCCTTTTAAGAAGTGATATTCATCCGTCACCGGCCTTTTCTTATTTGGAGCTCACATATACTTTTTCTTGGTTGTTATTGTATTTTTTCATTGTTGCAGTCTTACTCGAGATTTAAGAGTTTAAAAGAATTTCTTTATTCTCTTCCATTTTATTCACTTAGAAATTCTTTTTTCCGTGTTCATTTTTTTTTTATAATCTGTTGCAGAGGCATGGAAATTTTCCCGTATTTGTTATAGCTATCTCGTTTTTCGTTCTGTTCAAGAAATAAGGAACTTATTCGTAATTAATGAAGAACTAACTCTCTCTCTCTCTCTCCTATCTCGTATGCACATAAGCGCTGGGTGTTCAGTAATGTTATGTTCGTATACCATACAACCATGTGCTGTAGATCGATGGATCTAGGTTGTCAGGTTGCAAGGAAATTAATTTGTTTTCGGCAAACTTTATGAACACAGAGTTGAGTTTTTATTTGCATATCTAGTTGGCGATTTTATAAAAATCATAAACTGGCAGTGTTCTTTCCTTCTAGGTGTTCCATGTTCATTCATAGCATATTACTTAGTTGAAGTATGGATAAAAGTATCGTATACCTAAGTTCGGTGTTTCACCCCAACCATATTCAAACAAACCTTGCAAAATATTTAGTAAAGATAAGTTTCAGAAAGTTGGTACAAATCTTTAATTATGTATTAATTATACTTTGGTGTTAATATACTTTTCTGCTGAGTATTTTAGTGTTGCTTCGTTGGGGCAAGTATTTTGTTTTTAAAGGTACGCATTCATAATTTTACAAAACCCTTATTGTAGTAGTGAGATTCGAGTTAAGAGGAAAATCAACAATGGCAATTATAAAGGTAACAAAAAGTTTCACTAAAACAATAAGAATACAGATTATGAAAAATGACATCGGGGTAATCAGCTAACGAGTGTATAGTGTAATTACGCTAGCAAAGTAATCTCTTCCAAATCATTGGACATAGAACTCACCCGTTAAGATCATGCATCCTTCGTGAGTGGGTGTAAACTTTGGTGCCTACATTTTCAATAGACACTATTTTATCGAAAACTCTTCATCACTTCAGTTTCCATTTAGAATTGGTTACATTTCCCAGAAGACTGCTTTATTTTGGTATCTTAACTAAACAAAACTCCGTCCCAAAAATGAAACTGAAAAAATCAGCAAGTGGCAAGTTTTAATAACATTTAATACTAGGCAGTTGTGACGTCACGTAGCTGATGTAACATGCAGTGAAATGAAATTGGAAGACGTTTGTAGCAACTATGGGACGATTGTATAAGGAGTTATGAAACTAACCAATACACACACACAAACACACACACACACACACACACACACACACACACACACATATATATATATATATATATATATATATATATATATATCGATAGATAGATAGATACAGATATATTAGAGAGAGAGAGAGAGAGAGAGAGAGAGAGAGAGAGAGAGCGACATGAAGCTAGTTACGGCTCTATTTATAATACAGTTTGTAATACAATTTAATCTCTTTTTTATCAGCTTTGAAGTTAATAAGCACACACAAACACAAAAGTGATAATATGTCTAGAAATAAGATTCGTACAAAGAGACTTAATGCCATGAGACAGCTGCTGTTATTAGCTACAAGTCCAAGCGCTATTTATCAGACGTCTTTAACATTTTTAACTTTTCATTCAAAATACGCAAATTTTATGATTATGTTTAAGCGAATCCACATTTACTTTACCTTTACTCAACAATCAACAATGCTTACTTTAAGATGAAATCTTATTTTTCTGAAAATCTTATTTTTCATCACTATCGTCGTGTGTCACGAATACAGCACTGTATTATCACACAGCAAATACTATTTTTCCACGGGTTATCCTATGTCAACCGATACTGCTCTTAAATGAAAACCTGATTTCGCCGAATGCACGTCGAATACCACTTGAGTTGTTTTGTTACTTGGGCACTTGCCTGTTTGTGAGTGTATGTGCATGTTTGCGTTGAGTTCTAGCGATATTATTATGTTTTCGGTATAATTTATATTTTTTCTTCATTCATTCAAACATTTTCATGCCTGGTTGTAGTTTAACACAAAACTCGTTAAGCACCAGAATTTGGGTTCGTAAATATTTTGGGAGTTTTCCAAGCGCAAATGAATGCGTGTAAAATACATAAATGAACAGATCATTTATCCAACTAAGGGATGAATATAATAAACGAAATGAAAAATGAGAAATAGGAATCTGTATAAAAACGTTTCCCAATCCTTTTCCCCGAGGAGGTTTCATGACACCTGTAGCCTACCTTTCAGAACTGTCATCATGTCAACTCTGCGCTCAGACTGGCGTTTTCTCGACCGAGATCCGAGGATTCGGCTGAGCATTGATTTCCGGTGATTCTGCAGTGTAGCAGGACACTGATAATACCAAGATGTATTTCGATATCGCCTCTGTGATAAAGGAATAAATATTTTCAAAGGAAATATGTATACATCGAGAAGAATGAAGAAGCGCTACATCAAGTAACATATACGAGGGGTTGGCGACGCATGCGCCTTCCACCGGAATCAATAAGGGGGAATGTTGAACGTGTGGTGGTAGTGAGTGGTGGCGGTGCCCGGTTCAGTGGATCTCTGATACTGACGTAGTGAGCTACTAGTTTTGTGTTGTGCCGACAGGCGCGTGTGACCGGGATGTGAGACTATACTCTCTGACCTCGCTCACCCGATCAAGCCTGAACAGGTCAGTCTTTACATTTGTTGTTACAAGGTCAAGAGGCTTGAAGAGTCTCAAAGGTTTTCCGTTTATACCAAGACGCTCCTTTTCTTAGGGTGTCCCTTGATGGAAGAGGGTGAATTTTACCTGTGTCGTCTATTTTCTCCCCGAGGTGGGATGGGTGATAATATGAATAGGCCTAGGGACAAGAACGGGGGAGAAAAAGAGGGAGGGATTCTTGCCCCATGTGATCGATGGCTCTTAATAGCTTTGCTTTTTTTCATAAGTGCGTTAAGGGATCAATCAGGTAAAAGCTTTTCGGTCCTGATTGATGTAGTACCGGCAATTGGTTTGCGGGACTTTAATTTGTAAATAGGCACATCGAGAAAATTGTAATTGCTTCAGCTGACAATAATACATAATTGTAGTCACTAATAACACCCACACACACACACATATATATGTTACTGCATAGCCCGGCACATGTCAGTGTTTTTGTATGTGCGTACATACGTGTGCTTGCAGACACAATCTTGTGTTATGTAGGTTTGCTTATTAGACTCGAGCCCGTAAATATCTATTGTTTACGTTGAAGTGTGTATAAACATTCACAAGCATGCATGATAATGTGATGATGATGACGAGAGAGAGAGAGAGAGAGAGAGAGAGAGAGAGAGAGAGAGAGAGAGAGAGAGAGACTTGTGTTATGAAGTACACGGAAACTGAATATAAATGCATGGAGGTATTTTGGCATGTCCTGTTGCATATTCATAGTATCATAATGAATGCCCTTAGAGGACGGCTTACAAACATGCTTCTCTCGTTCCTTCACTCAAACGCCTTTTAATGGTTATAAAGATTTTAGAGAGACTGTAAGCATAAGACAAAGATATGCAAAGATAAGAGTGCCAATTTTTCCTTTTCAAATTAAAAAAAACTTTTGTGATTGGGAAATGGGCAACCCCAAGTCAACTCGTCTTTTGACCTGAAAAGGCCGCTTGCATCCTGTTACCCAATGTCTCTCAACTTTATTTATGGCTGTATCTTATGATATATCAGACTTGCTCTTTGTCTGTCCGTCGAAACGGTGTTTTATTTTTATTATATGAGCGTTTGAGATTATTTACTGTAACGTCATCCTATTTATTACTCTCGTTGGGTACTCGTTCCCATAAAAACATTTGGATATTGTACTCAAACCGCTGATATCGGTTTCCGTTTACCTTTGGCGCTGATGCCAATATTTATATAATCTCAACAAATCAGGATCTCTCTCTCTCTCTCTCTCTCTCTCTCTCTCTCTCTCTCTCTCTCTCTCTCTCTCTCTCTACTACTGATTCGAAATATAGAACGTGATTGCAGTATCAGTATATATATATATATATATATATATATATATATATATATATATATATATATATATATATATATATATATATATATATGTAATATATATATATATATTATATATGGGAAAAAATGATCGCAGAGAAAATGGATAAAAGAAACTGATATTATGGGATATTTTATCTTGTTCTTTTGAAGTTGTGAAATCGCGTTGTATTAAGAATACAGTAAGATGAGGAATTCTGAAACAAGTGTTATTTTTTTTTTAATACAAATCTTAATAGGAAGTGATATACATACTGTACATACATACATCTATACATTGTATTTTATATATATATATATATATATATATAATGTATATATATATATATATATATATATATATATATATATATATATATATATATATATATATATATTGGTGACAACAGGACAGAAAAAGTGATATGACCTTCATTATTATGGCAGTGATCATTATTAGCCTATGATGATAGTTGTGACGAGTTAGCATAAGATCTAGTTATTTCACTTGCGCTTTTGATTGCGCGTTTTGAGTCCTAGAACAGCTTGATCCCAAATATCCTAAACCACTGGTAGAAATTAACCTTGAATCCTGTCAAGGGCCCCTACCCGTGACTCTGAACTTTAAAGGTAGCCCCGAACTTTAAATGGCAAATTTCAGTTGAACGAAGGTTTTCGATCCTTAAATGAAACCTTTCTGTAGTTTGGCCTTCACGTCTGTTTTTGCTCAGGCTCTTAGAATAAGTTGATTTTGTTCTCCCAAATTTATTTTTTGTTATTGAAGAAATGTGTCAGTTTCAAGCTTTCATAGATACGACTTCTGGTTGTTTATTTTATTGGTATATGAAACGTTTAAAGTTAGCCCTTTTTTAAGCATTCAGCATTGTTTTATAGATTTTGTTTTGTAGCAGGGCTTTCAGCAGCATATATTAATTCTCATTTTGATTTTTCAGGAAGTCGAAATGACATGGATAAAAAAATCTTTGTCTATCGTAGGCTTCAAGCGAAAATGTAGATTTAACATTGAGGGGTACGATAGACCTAAGTAATAAAAAAACACAATAGATTACAATACAGTGTACAATAGAAACTGGGTGAAATTTCAAAGTATCGGTGGAAGGGAACTACAGACTGAACTAAACAATGTGATTGCTGGTCTCGAGTAAATGTAAGAGGTAATGATTTGTTGGATGGCTGGATTCACATCGTGGTTGTTTTGTCTGATAAATTTTGCACTTCTCTAACATTAGTTAATGGCGTGACCTTGAATTTAAGTTCAAGTCAAAGGGCTGAGATGGTGAGACGGCAAGAGGGTGTAGTGATTTTGCATAAGCGAGGAACAGCTGGATCGATGCACTGCACTTGGATGAAAATTATCAATATTTTAACTGGGTCAATATGCAGCCTGTCAGGCCTCAGTGCAGTTTCATGTAGAGCCTTTGGTGGATTTCAGTTTTCATTACACTGAAACTTAATGCTTTATTCATAGTTGACAACTTTGTTGAGAAGTAACGGTGCTACTTGGGCTTGTTATCAACGCGTCACCTCCGAGGTGCTAGTGTTGAACATGGCGGAAGCTCTATGGGACGCTGTGTTTAGTACTAGCTCCTCGGGGATCAAAAATATCGTTTATAAATATAATTTGTCGACCACACAATATAGAAATGGGTGTATATAATACTTTGATCCCCGAGGGACTAGTACCAAACACTGCGTCTTATTGAGCTTCCGCCATGTTTAGTACCAGCACCTCGGAGGTGACGCGTAGATAACAAGCCAAAGTAGCGCCGAAGTAGCTACTTTTTTATTTGTTCAAATCATTACCTGTTAGAGAAAAGCGATGATTTTCCAAGTTTCCAGACTTCTGTCGAATAACTAAGTACAGTGGTACCCAAAGAACTTATTTGCATACTTCTTTAATTCCTAAGGAAGTAGGGACAGCTACAGTATGTTGGCTTCTTCAAGACAACTGTCATATATTGTTTTGACCGGTGTTTTATGGTCATAGTTGTATTTTCTTTTCAGGAATAATTGCCAATTATGATGTCCGTTTACGCTAAGTGTTCGACGACCTGACTAGTAAAACGATCGTATTACTTGTCACTTAATTCAAGTGCTTATATACAAACACATTATGCTATGTTAATTAGCAATATTATTTATATAGAATAATAAATTGCAATAGTGAACATTTCCATCAATTTGAAAACAGAGAGAGAGAGAGAGAGAGAGAGAGAGAGAGAGAGAGAGAGAGCCAATATGTTTCTAGAGCATAGTATTTCTCGAAAACAGTTCTTATTGAATGCTGATGCGCCAGTGATTTCTCCTCTTCGATTTTTTTACTGTGCTCAACTCTATATTGGACTGTAGTTCTATTCTGGATCTGCTGCGGATCTGATGAAGGCCATCAGTGAATGGCTGACATAGCTGTCGGCAGAAGGGAATAAAATGGAACAATACAACAACGATTTTTATCTTTTCCCTCAGAGTTTTAGGCCTGAGGATAAGAAGGGACTTAGAGGACTAGAGAAGCGTTGTCTTAAAATAGTGGAACCCACGTGTATCAGCACTATTATATATATATATATATATATATATATATATATATATATATATATATATATAATATATATATATACATACATATATATATATGTATATATATACATATATTAAATAATAACATTCTTTGGTCAAGAGTTTATATTTGCCTGACTAGTGGAGTTAGTTAGTTATAAATGATTTGTTTAACCAGCCTGACTAGTGGAAGGACCATGGTTAGATTCAGAGACGTTTTTGTTAAATCCCTTTGTGTGTCTGCTGACATAAGCAGTGATTTTTGCACCTGCGAATTAGTTGATTGTTTAGTAACAGGCAGTTCGGAGGATGACATAGGTATAGCAAATTTACACAAAACATTTGCTGAATGTAAAGGATACTACCACTAAAAACACTCATTGTTGAGGGAAATGGTGTATAGGTTTGATAATAAAAAGACTGAAGAAACTGAAAAGTTTACATAGCAGGTGATACAAAATATCATTGGTTTAGGAAGTAGCGTTTTGCAGCATATGGGTGAAAATGGTATTATTTTTCACAAGATGAGAAAAGCGTAATGTAGGAATGAGTGGGTTGGTAAATCATCAAATTGTTAGCGCCATACTACAGTATTACATTAAGCCTAACTGGGCTGTCGACCGATATTGACAATACAATAAGCCTTAAATTGATATCAACGCTCTGGTTTTGCCTTTGATCTGTAGGCGATATGATGCTGAAATACATTATGCAAAGCTTAATAATATCTAAGTGACAGTCACTCCATTTACAGAATTTATAATCACACTTGGTGTGTTTTAAAGATATTCGTATCTTATTTTATTCTTCCAGATTTTGATATGAAATATCTTTGACGATTTGAAAGAAGGGCATCAAAACTGGTATGGGGGAACAAAGACAAATGCCCCTAAACCACTTAAACGTTCAGGGAAGGAAAAAATTTAGATATATTATTTTTCTCTTTGGTACAGCAGAAACTATGAAATGGATTGCTCTTAGCTTTTATATTATGTACTTCGAGTAACGTTCTAGTGCTCCTGGGTCAGCAATTTCCACAGTTTGCGTTTTATTGAAATATTATTTTGAGATTTCAAAGGTGCCGGGTAGTAAAATCATCTCTAAAAGACTACGGGAGAAACTAGACGGCTGTAGGCTACCCTTCCTGCGCCAGACCTACCAAAGAAAAAGTGTACAGTGGAAGTAAATAATATTTTGACCCTGAATAATTTTGATGATTCAGAAAACAGATCATAAAAATGTGAAACATTATAGAACCATCATGAGAAAATGAAAGCTTCAAAGAGCCACCAACTGACAAGTCTGCTGCTCTCTGGTGTTCCCGTGCACACACAAGAAATGCTTTCCACTCCAGCTAGTCAACAAGAGGATTGTTCTCATCTTTTATTTCAATATGAACTTGTTAGCGCGCGCTACGCGCGCTGGAACGGAGCTCTTGTCTCCCCTACCCTCCCGATCCCCTACCAACCCGACCCCCAATAGAGACGGATGCAGGAGGAGGGTGGATGCCTCCCCTACCTACCCATCCCCCACCCTGGGCGGACAAACCGGTTTGCAAGGGGTGGGTGGTTGTGCCACGTCTCCCCGACTGTTATCTAGGGTAGGACAAACACGATCCACTCGGATTTTATTATTATAGAAAGATAGCCTTGCTGAATTTTAGTGTTTCGATATATTTATCATAAAATATGCCTGAGAACATAAGTTTGTTTTGTTTTAGTGTATTTCCCCGGCTTCTCAAATAATGATATTAGTCTGTAATAGAGTTTTGGGTTCAGAACTGGAACCTATAGCATAGCCTTGCTTAAATGCTTGTATAGGTATCATGATTACAACACCAGTTGTAATCTATTATTTAGATGTGCTCTCTCTTGTTTTCTCTGTAAATCACTCTTCATTTGTAATTTTTATAACCTTGTTATTCTTCTTCTAGTATATACCGAAGCTCTTGATTAGCAAAGCAATTCCTTTTGAATAGGATTCTCTGTCAATTTAGATAAATTTCTCTACCACCGATGACTTAATTTCGTAATTCCACGAATACTAGTGATTCTTCCTCCATTTACATGTTTTAGATAGTAAATTTCACCTGACTCTCAAGACAGCTTATTATACAAAAAACATTGATATGATTAACAGCATTAATAGCAGCATTAGTGGTAAAGATAATGGTGACAGTGATGATGCCGAATATGTGTAAATATCATGCGTACTTTTATGCGCATATAATTATCTTTTGTGTACATAATTAATATTTCGTGCTATTCAACCACTCTTAGTCTCTTTTTCACTGTCCAACACTGAATTTTAGACAACATGACAGTGCATGGTTTTATAGCCTAAATTTCATGCTTCATTCATTCATTCATTACCTAGTAATGATAATTGGTAAATCACTTCATATATATATGTATATATATATATATATATATATATATATATATATATATATATATATATATATATATGAATGTTTGTCAGTTAGGCTACACACGCATAATTTTTTTTTATTCTTCAACATTAAGCCACAGATCTTGTTTAATGTAGAATTCATTATAAATCTGGAATAATTACATTAAAAAAATAACGGAAGTACTTACCAATTATAATTCCCCCTTGGTTTAAGATATTCTCAATATATCAGCCAATATTTGTGGCTTAATATTTGTATATTATATTCGTATATATATATATATATATATATATATATATATATATATATATATATATATATATATATATATATAGTGTGTGTGTGTATGTGTGTGTACTATATTATACCCTGTAGGAGGTAGTGCCGTCAGTGCACCTCGTGGTGCCCTATAGGCATTACTTAAGGTTTTTTGCAGCTGCCCTTCGGCCCCTAGCTGCAACCCTATTCATTCCGCGTTTTGTACTTACGTTACATTCTCTTTCTTCCTTCTTACTTTCCTACCTCTCTTAACAATTGATTCATGGTGCAACTGCGAGGTTTTCCTCCTCTTACGCCTTTCGCACCTTTTTACTGTCAGTTTCCGTTTCAGCGCTGAATGACTTCATAGGTTCCGTCGCTTGGCCTTTGGCCTAAATCTTTACGCTATTCCACATTATATATATATATATATATATATATATATATATATATATATATATATATATATATATATACATACACATATATACATATATGTACATATGTATATATATGTAATATATATACATATATATTTGTGTATGTGGGTATATCAATGCGTGTGTGTTTGCGTTTAATAGCTAATTTGACCTCCTAGTCAAACCACTTATTGAATGTTAATACTGTTCAAAAATAGGAACAGGTTTTAGGTTTCCTATGTCGGTAAAAAAAGCAAAGATCAAAATTTCCATATTGTCTACGATAAGGCACATGTAAGCATAGGTTCCCAGGGCCCGTCCGTCCTTGCTCTCTCTCGGTCATTAATTTTCCAATAACATCTGCTCTGGGTACTGTTGAAACTTGAGTTGTAACACTTCTCCTTGGCTCTGCTGGGGATACCACAAAGTCGAGTGGTGAAAAATCTGGAAGTTAATAATTAATCCTTAATCACCTAACTTCGAGAAAAATTATTTTGAATAATTGAGAAAACGAAGAAAGAGATCAACGCCATTGAAGGGGCTTATGTTCAAAAACATGCCCAAATGAACACTTGTATTAATAGTAATAATGTAATAACAATAGAACAAAGGACATTAAAATCTAGAAAACGAATAAATGCATGTGGTGACTGTTGAAGAGCGGGTCTACATGTTGCTCTCTAGGTAGGTGAAGCTGCTGTGCTAATATACAGTAGATAGTTCACAGTGCGTCTCGACTTTCATGTTTCAGTTACAAGAGGAATGTGACAGTGACAAATGTCTTGTTATTATCTAAAGTGAACAGTTCCTGTGAAAACGGAATTTGTGAAAGGATGATAACCAGATTTTACGAATACAGCGAAAAGCAATAAAACCATATAAATGTTGCATCAACTTGCATACCCTATACATACAAATGAGTGAAGGGATCACTGTTGGGAAATATTGAACCGGCCGATAGACCTTTCCATCAAAACAAAATAACATTAAACGTTCCGCTCAGGTTCAAGAACATGGTATTTTCTCGCGTCCATGTTTCGATAACTCAAACTTACATATCGGTTTTACGTAATTTCACTTTGCGAAAATGATATATAAATCTGTGCGTATATACATGTATCCACAAATAGTGGCAAAAATCTTTTTGTAGTGTGTAGAGATTTGGGAATAGCCAAAAGTACATTATTTTTTTCAACAAATATACTAGTAAAGGTGTATATAAATATATATATATATATATATATATATATAGATATATATATATATATATATATATATATATATATATATATATATATATATATATATATATTTATAGGTATGTATGTATGCATGTATGTATGTATATATACCTTTATTGAAAATATTTGCTTTAAAAAATAATATATAAATATATGAGTAGAATACTTTTTCAACATTATGTACATCATGCATTTAAAGGCTGTTCCTTCCTGATAGCTATTTCACTCCATATCTAGTGCTGTCTAGGACTTCCTTTCCTTTCCACTTGAAAAAAGTCACCTCAAAACGTTGCCTCATCTATTAACCTTTTGATCACATACGCTTCACATCCACATTTCTCATCCTTCCAGTTCTTCTTATGACACATACTGTATACTATACAAACAGTTCATGGTCAACATCTTTCATTTAACAGCTTCGCTTCACTTCAACGTATTGTATATCACCCGACTCTCAATTATTTTCCTTTCTGGCACAAGGTGACTTCCTTTTTCGTAGGTACTATTTCGTTCACTGTCCTGGCCTCAAAACACCCGGCAGGTCACGTATTTCTACATTAACTCTGTGGGAGTTGGTAATCGTCTTCTTACAGTGTGTACTAGCTCTTTTTGTCCCACTGTAGAGCTTGAAATTTTCCTGTTATTTCTGATTTGCCTTGCTTTTACCTTTTTTTCTGTATAAGAAGTCTTTAGCTTCCTTTGTGATTAGGCACTACGCTTCTTGCTTTACCTCTCAGTTCTTATGTTCATGTCTAGAACAGACAAGAGTATTACATGCTTTCTCTGTGTATCTGCTTATATATATATATATATATATATATATATATATATATATATATATATATATATATATATATACATATATATATATATATATATATATATATATATATATATATATATATATATATATATATATATATATAAGTGCAATCTCAGTAGGCGGTACATTCTATACTGGTACTCTCTTTTCTAATTTTCTGCGTTAGATACATTGTGAAAACTTTATTTTGCTTTTAATACTTCAAAAACTATTAACGAAGCAGGGCGTTAGGGTCTGTTGACCAGGTATCTTGCACTTGATGTTCTTTCATTTCCTTGCAAGTTGCTTGATAATGGTTTGTTTGATTATTTGTACCTTTCCCTTTTCAAATACCATTTCGTAATATTTTTCCTCTGCTTATCGTGTTTTTTCTTAAAGTGCTCAACTCTCTTAAAAGCCTACTTTTGAAGTTGTATTCCATTCTATCAAATATTCCTTTACTCCTAACAATTTAATGATGGCTGCTAGCAGTTTCATAATAATCTGTAAGCCTCATTTGTTTATTTGGCTGCACTCCAACACCAGCTTATAAAACATTGCATAACGATTCTGCAATTTCTGAAGGGTATTTTCTATGAAAGTAATGTAACTACAAAGTGAATGCCATTGTTATACCATTTGGTGAATAGGTCCTCAGTAAAATTAGCCAGCCCTCTTTACCACTAGATAGTATACTAGGTAATGACTAAATATATATATATATATATATATATATATATATATATATATATATATATATACACACATAAATATGTATGTATGTATATATATAGCCTAATGGTTAGTATATATCACTGAAAAGTCGTCGTTCCGCAACCATACGGTGGTTCGACTCCACTTGGTGACGGGTCGCTTATCACTTATAAATTCCTTCAGTGTGTATCCTGAAGTTGAGTGAATTTGTTGATAAACGGCATTTGTAGCTTAATGTTTGTAATATATATATATATATATATATATATATATATATATATATATATATATATATATATATATATATATATATATATAATAGATATATATAGTACACTTTGAATATTCTTTTATTTACTGTTCCATTCGCTTTCGTATGTAAACAAAAAGTGATCGCAGTAAAAAAGGTTTTTCAGTCAACGCAGGATTTGATAAAGATTTCATGGATGGTTGTCAGTGGTTTATGGGATACTTAGATGACCCTTTCGACATGGGACTAGTCTTAGTGAAGGGTCACAACCGTGATTTTACGATTCTAGTGGGACAGTTGTGGTTGTTTATACTTCCTTTATGAATTATTTTGCTATTTTACATTTAACGTTTAGCATGTTATCTATGGAGTAACTAACACTAGTAATGTGTACTTTTTTTTTTAGACTTGAACGCATTGCTTGTGGTTTAAGGAATTGATGTTATACTTTTCTCACGTCCTCTCTCTCCACCTTAGTGTGTGCACACACATATATGTATATAATATATATATATATATATATATATTTTTATAAATATTACTGCTGTTCGCCCTCGTAACTTTGATTGCAAATAATATCAACCTGACCTGAGACAGGGAAAAGATGTTGTCTATATAGAGCCGTCTTCAGTTCAAACCTTAACGTCCGTTGAGAACGGGATAGGTAATTTAGGCCTTCACCCTATAGGAAAATTTCCCTATCAGCCTTAAAAATAGGTGGTCCTAAGGTCCTTTTTCCTTTCTACCTGTCTCTTGGCGAATGTTTTGAAAACAGAACGTGGGCGCCTGGGGTGACTGTTCTTGACCTAGGCCGGTCAGGGAACGCGACAGAGAGAGACTGGAGCATTCGAAGAGACCACATGTCCGACGGGGCCTCTTCTCCCTTTCTTTGTCTATTATTCTATTAGTGAAGTGAAGAAGCAATTGGAAGACTCCTCTCGGCGGTGGTTGGTGCGCAAACATTCGTCCTAAGGTAAAGTTGCTTTTTGTTCAAAACTTCGCCCATTCTTTTATCTTTTTCTGTATTTTAGCATTTCTTTGTTTCCTCCTTCATCCCCACTTACTGTATATGTGTTTACGAAGTCTAGATTAAGCCAAATTATTTTATTGTTAGCTTCAACCCGTTATTCCAGTGAAATACCTAGATTTAGGGTAAGTAAAATCAGGTTAAGTCTCGATGCTTTGTATGCCTCGCGTCGAATGTTTGGAAGAACCTTTGCGTTTAAAAATCAAAATTCATCTCAAATATTCTTCAAAGTTAATTACCTTTAACTGGCGACCTTTGCTAATTAACGACTGTCTTTGAGGTTAACTTTTGGCTTCAAGTGGCAGGTTACGTGTAATCTTGGTTTGCAGGGCTGTAAAATTACGTAAATTGAATAATACATGATCAGCCAAGACCCTCACGTAACAATATATATATATATATATATATATATATATATATATATATATATATATATATGAGATCATGAAAGAGGCCTATGGACCAGCAACTTCATGAAGCCATGTAGGCCACAACCATTGGAAATCAGAATTAGAAGAGGAAGGGAAATGAGTACTGAGGCTCTAGATTTGGTAGACATGCCTCCTGAAGGATAGATTAATGTAAAAGTTTGGGTTAAAAGCAGTGCAGGTAGAAGAGAATTCCGAATCTTCACGGTAGGGAGGAAATAACAGTCGCTCTATTTTGCCATTAAAGGCTTACTTGTTTCCCCAGATTAAATGTTGGGATGTTTTGGCGGGTCATTGAACCGGCGAATTGCCTGCGAATCAGTCCTATTACGCAGTTAAACACAAAGATTAGGCATACCAATATAATGACTAGAATATTGACAGTAGGACAGACAAAAGGATATAATAAATTTGTGTGAGGAGGATGTCATATTTGGAACCTAAACCCGAGCGCCCAAATGGTGACAAATTTGGTACGATGAAGTAGTTTCTTCAGACACAACAACAGAAACTCTTGACGTGAGACTGACAGGAGGCGTGGAACTCGACAAAATTTAGCGGTTACCATTCAGTTATGCTCCTAAAATTAGAGTTAACGGGTTATGAAAGTGCAATTTTGGGTAGAATGCAAATATTAGATAATAGATGGGAGATGAAGGAATAAAATGTAATAATGGAAAATTAAATTCTAGGTAAGTTGTTTTAATGGTTACCCCACGAGCAAAAGACTTGGGGTCGATTATTTAACAGTTCTGAACGATTCAGCCACATTCGTGAAAACTCATCCCTTTTCTGGTAGCATACTTAGTGAATTGTGCATGGTAGGTAGTCGAATAAGTTAGGTCGCCAAGTAGGTGGGCGAGGGAGATATGGCTATCAACCACATTACAAAACGCTAGTTGAGGAGAGAGAGAGAGAGAGAGAGAGAGAGAGAGAGAGAGAGAGAGAGAGAGAGAATTTCTTTTATCTAGTAAATATGTTGTGAATAGGTTCACCCCAGTGAGGTGAGGATTACTTCGCCGATGCCCTCCCGTTATGATATGCAATGAACGGGGCAATGAATATACCACTATTGTTTTTTTTTTATTTTTCTTCTCTTCTCTCTCATTCTCTCTCCACCATAGCTACGATCCACAGTGTTCGATTAAATATCTATATAATAATAATAATATCCGAGTGGATCTTGTTTGTCCTCTCCCGGGTGACAGTAGAGGAGATATGAAACAACCACCCACCCCCTGTAAACCGGTTTGTCCTCCCCGGGTTGGGGCGGGGTAGTTAGGGGAACGGGAGGGTAGGGGAGACATCCACCCTCCTCCTGCAAACCTGTTTGTTCGCCTCGGGTGGGGGTGTGGTAGGTAGGGGATCGGGAGGGTAGGGGAGACAGCTGCGTCGAGATCCAGCGCGCGTAGCGGGCTCCAACAAGCTCGTTAGGTGATAATTAACTGCTTAGGTCAACGGAGTAACTGTGAATTTTAGAGAACGCACCAATTCGTCTATCTTCGTCCAGTTAGAGAATCAAACACGGGTCTTTCACTTTATGAGGTGAGTGCTCCAACACTGTGCTACGAGGTCACAGTGATAGTGAGTGAGGGAGAGGCTGGTAACAACAAGCCATTTTCTATTGATATTAACTTTCCTTGCTACAATTTTCTCACTTGTTGCCTTTATGTTCGAAAGTTTCTTTTATATCCCAGTTTTTACAAAAAAATGAAAGTGAATAGGTCATTGATTTCTATTCTTGTTTGTTAAAAGGAAACACAATTCATCGCTTTATTTCATGGCATTTCATAATTGTCACATTCTGTGCTACTGACGTCTTTGACACTGATTCAAGTCTTATCTTGATGAATTTTGTCTTTAATTATATATTTGAAATTAGGAAAAAATATTGACTTTGAAAGTTAATTAAATTACGCTTGAGCATTCGTAAATTTATATTTTCTGGAATTGAGGAAGAAAGTTATGTTCGTAGATGTTTGTTTGTTTGAGCTTTTTATTGTCTATTCTTTCTTCAGGTAAATAATAGTTATTGATGGATCCCTATTTTTATTTCGTTTCGGATTTATTTCGTGAATTTTTCCAAGTTTCAAAAACTCATAACTATTGCCTCCGGACTGCAGATTTAATAAACCAAAAGCAATGACTAGGTGCGTCGGTGAAGTCTAAAACGAAAGTTGCGAGATTCCATGCGGGCCTCGGAAACTAACGTGTTCTGATGGCTTACAGAGACTGGCGCTGACGGAGATATGTGCTGTTTGAGTCATTTCTAGTGACCGTTGTTAAACCTCCTGTAAACCGTAAACAGTGCTTATTGAACCAAATACTGTCCTGCCTCGAAAAACCGTTTCCCCCCTTCTCGTTAAGTAACCCTTGCCTATTATAATTTCCTTCCTCCTCGAGGAGGTTTAACTCCCAGTTAGCAATTCACAGTTCCTCCTTAATTTGTACCGTGTAAATGTGACCTTCAAAACGAGCTAACCGTTCTACATTAATCAGGGTGATTTTGACATTTGAATACAATATTAAATGGCTAGTAAATTTCAGCAGAATTGGATTGCCTCCGGATAGATTTTTTCTCGTTTCAAATTTTATTGTGAAGTCCGACGGAATCCGCAATTACTATACTTATGTCGTCAGGGCTTAGGAGAAGGTAAGAAAAATTCTCTTTCATGTTCTCTTTTGCGTTATTTTTCCATTCCTTATTACTTCCAGCCCCAATTTTCTTAATGTCTTATTTAGTTCCAAATTTTTATTGGTCGGCATTTCTTATTCCGCTGTGCCCTTGAAGGCGCCATGCCATACCACGGCTTTTCTCAGAACAAAAAACATATCACATTTTGGAGAGAGAGAGAGAGAGAGAGAGAGGTTTTCGGGAGGTTGTTGCGTGGGTATAGAAGCCAGAGGGCCCTTTTAGGGGGGGTGGGTGGGCGGATGGGTGGCTTGGTGGGTGTCAGGCAAGGGGTCATACTACACACTGAAAGGGTCCACAGCTTTAAGCAGCGGGGTAATGCACAACTCGTGGCAACGTTGCAAAGATCGGAAACACGAGGAGAGAGAGAGAGAGAGAGAGAAATAACAAAACAAGAAGCATGTTATTAAAATGTCAGATTATAGTACATATAATAATGATGGTAACATTGGAAAGAAAATAGTGTCAGATTGCAAAGCCTTAATCAAAAATTAAAATTTAGCTGATTACTGAGAGTGTAGGATAAACGGCTTGACATTGAAACCATTTTAAGTACATTATCCAAGAAAGATAGAGCGATTACAGTAAAGGAGCAATAAGTTTATATAAGCATCTTTGATCATTATTTGAGAGAGAGAGAGATTCATGTATTATGTGCTCTCATGTTATATAATTTTTAATATTTAAGTTCTTACTGGATCTTAACTTTTATTCGAACAATCATGGAAATTGGTACGCTTTGCTAAAATGACTTATTAACTTCTATACTTAAACTTAAAAAGTACATTTTCTCCCACACAAATAGTTGAGGATCGTATTATTAGTGTCTATACTTAAACTTAAAAAGTACATTTTCTCCCGCACAAATAGTTGAGGATCGTATTATTAATTTAACTTAAGAACAAATAATCATGAACTTTGAAGGTTTTAGACAAACTAAATTCTGCCACAAACTCGCCGTAGAATCTTGCAAACCTCTTGCATTCTGAAGACTTGGCGAAGAGCCAGAATTCAAATCAAAATTTCAAAATGCTTAAACTTTATGATAACATATCTCACAGCTTGGCAATCTTGGTTATTCCAACCTGTTACAGATATCACTTTTGTTGTGAATTTAAAGTAAATATTATATTCATTCGTCTGTATATTTATGAAATAAGATAAGGTTTTTCACATAACTATATAATATGATTTTTAATGTTTTCAGGAAACCTGCTAACAAATATATATGCTATATGCATTTTAATTATTTGCACAGAAAAAGTTTATACTTTTGCTGTAATATTTTGGAAACAATTTTATATTAATATGTAATATAAATTGACATAACAAAACACCAGTGAGTACGCTCACGTTTCATGCTAGATTAAAATTTCCTAAGAACAATTGTTTCAGTTAATTGTACGTTTAAGCAGTTGTTTCTTTGTTTCTTTGAATATTTTCAGGGGGACAGCCGTTACATGCAAGAGAGCTAAAACATACACACAAATACTTACACGCACACACATACACGCATGCACGCACTCACTGCATGGAGAAAGACCTCATGAAAGGTCACGTAATTCCATTAACATGTTCACATAAACCTATAACAAAGAAGTGGTGCAAATGTACATGATACCCAATCAACAGTTACCACTTCATTTTCTCTAGTATTTGAAAATACAGTACATTTGCATTTTGTGATTAAAAACGAATAGTTTTCTATCAGCTTTCCCATGTTCATAGGTTTTTTATTATTTTTTTTTTTTTTTTGTCATTCCGGTCTTTTCATGGATGATGAAAGACTTATATTTATGCAATCAATTTTGCAAATGCGTGTGTTTTTGACTTTCCAAAATTTCTCCAAAAAAAAAAAAAAACAACACCGGGGTTGATGAGGCACCTGTTTGTAATACTAATTCAGTCTTTCAGTAATGTTAGATGATGTTCATCCGCCGGCTTAAGGCTCTATAATTAGTTCTGAATACCTATGGATTTATAATTGCATATTGTAAAGATGATAAAAAGTTTTCATTCAGTTGCGATTTATTCTTTTAAAGGGTTTTACATCCCTTTGCATAAACTTGGAGGTATATAACAGCATTGGATGCCGTACGAAACCATACTTGGAATCCATCTCTGAGTAAAATACTTATGTTTTAAATAAAGCGAAATGAATGGTCCAATTTACACTTGAAAAAACATATGCAGGTTACGAAAAGAAAACTAGGTTCACAGCAAATGCAAACGCGTTCAAAGACAAAGGTATTGTTAAGAGTCGAAGCTTTAAACAATGGAAATGTCACTTCCTTGTTACGGAAAGTACAAAAAAGTATACTGTTATTTTTTTATTTATTTATTTTTTTTTTGACAGACTGCCGAATTGAATTTTACGAAAGCCATTTATTCCAGATGTAGTTCAGTTCATTGTAGGTATGTGTGTGTGTGTGTGTGTTCTGTAAAAAGCCATACTTTTATTGTTTGCATCTGTACCTGGTAACCTGATTGCCACTTGCGTTCTTTCTGTCTTTCTCTCTGCATGTAGTCATACTTTACCCCCTTCACTTCCTTATCATTTTTATCCTCTATCGGAGTTGTATCTAGATAGAGAAAGCAACCCGCTTCAGGTTCAGTCACTGGATGAAGATCAAGACGAGGGAGAGAGAGAAGAGATTCCGATTTTAAATGAGTTTTTAATTTTTAGTTTTCCTACAATCCATGCATAAAAATCTGCTCAAGTCTTGTCCCAATGTTCGCAATGCTTTAAAAGTTGACTTATCGAAATAATGCTATTTATCGAGTACTTTCGTAACTATCTTTCTGTAATGATTGGTGTTGATGTGTTAGTCCTTAACGAAATAAAATCTAAACTCATGATACCTGTGGAGATATCAGTTTAATATTACATGGATGGACGGGTTTTCAGAAACGGTTGCCTTGGTTAACTTTGTTCAGGCTAAAATGAAATTAGTGTTTTTTTAGGTTATCACGTTTCTTTTCGATCATTTATGTTTGCGCTTTCCTAATATCTTATGCTTCCCAACACAAGCGTGATGTGAGGTGTAAGTGAAAGTATACTGCCATTACTGTACTAAGACGAGTAAAGAGACAACGGTTTTAGAAAATAAATTTTGTGTGTTTCTAGAAAAAAAAGATGTAATCATAAGAGAGAGAGAGAGAGAGAGAGAGAGAGAGAGAGAGAGAGAGAGAGAGAGAGAGAGAGAGAGAGAGAGAGAGCAAACTGGTAAAAATGGAACTGTCAAGTATTAGCATCTTTTAATATTATTTGGAACGAAATGTCTCTCCTTGGAGTATCTTAATAATTTTTGTGCCAATCAGCAGAATTTTATGTTTCTTACTAACATAATGTATTTTCGGTAGTAGCGTTAGATCGAGATGAAAGGGAGCAAACAAGGATATTAATAATATTTGTCTTTCTTGCATCTACATAGAGAATACAATGGGAAAACAACCTCCTGAATTCGCTCTAAATTAGTGAACAGTGATTTTGAATGAGAATTCCACTTAAATTTTATTGCACAGATAAGGCATTCCGTATGTATCCATACGTTTTAAATTCAGGGTTTGGGGAAAACACTTTTTAACATAAAGGAATTCGCTTTGAGCGAGAATTCAACTCCGAATGCAAATATACTCAAAAACTGTGCGAGACTACGTGGCCAGGGGTTTCAGTGTTAAGTACTCACCGGCCTCAAATATGACATTAGAGTTAAAATTGTTGTTATTAGGAATAAAAAATATATATGTACATCCAAATGTATCTTTCCACAGGAAGCGAACTTTTTTTATTTATTTGGATCCTTTCACCGATAATAAATGTGTATTCGTTATATTATGTTATTCCATGAAACTCCGCAACAAATATTAGGGTAACAGTCATTTCATTTGCAGATATAATATACTTTTCCAGTGAGATTCTCGCGGGAAATATATGTATAATTTTTTTTTTATGTTTCATCACAAAAATATAAATTTTACACAAACAAAACAAACCATATGTAAACAGGCTTTGTTTCGGACGAAAGTCCATTAGGGATCGTAGATATTACATTAAAAGCAATGAAGAAAACATCGATTAATAAAACACCGCAATAACTGATGTATCACTTTGTGGACCGGTATTGAAAGTGACGGTATCTAAAGTAACGTTATGTAAAGGGGCGGGTTTTCTTGTTTTGAACATTTTCATAGAGGAGCACGAAAAATGTAAAGACATTCCCCAAGATGTAGCCAGTATATAATATATATATATATATATATATATATATATATATATATATATATATATATATATATATATATATAAGTAATATCCTTACATATATGTATATATATATAATACGTGTGTGTGTTGCGTGTGTATATTTTTTTAATCTCTAAGCTAGCCAGACTGCTTTTTATCTTCGGTTTGTAGACTAAAGAGTGTTGGTGCATTCATTTGAAAAATGCAAGGTAATGAAGTTTTACTGCAGTTTTATATGTCTGGATATCCAGCGTCAATTAGGCTCATTCTTTAGCAGAGACTAAATACAAATAGCAATGCATGGGGTATTTAAACAAATTTTAGCCTGAAAATGTAGGTCGAACTCTTGTCTACCAGATGAATAATGATGTCCGTATTGAAACAACTGGGACATGTTTCTGCAGGAGTATGTGCCTGCAATGCTAACTTCTCATCTTAGTTGATTGATGTAGAATGGCTGCATGAAAAAGTGGCCCTGTCGTGGAAACACTGGTGCCTCTTATGAGATGGACGATATTGCTTGGGAGGGCCTCAAACTCAGGCCTTTTATGATGCTGAGAAAGTTGCAAGAGGACATTGTAGTAAGACCACGGTAGAAAAGTTCCATTTGTTCTCTGGTAGGATTTACATCAGACACTTTGACATATTCAGGTTCCATGGTCTTAACTCCCACTCCCTGCGAAGCCCTCCCAGGGCTGTAAAAGGTTTAAGCTTGTAGCACTTCTAGGCAACATCCTCGACCATGAAGTCATTCTTAATGAATAAGCCATATCTTAGTTGCCAGAGAACTCAGTTCTAAAATTGACATCATCCGTCGGGCAGACACTCGTGCTGGAGGACTAATTGGCTAAAATTGATGGCCTTCTGCACGAAGAATGCAGAATCGAGAAAAGAAAAACGAATCTTGTTGAATAAATAAAGCAACCGATTAACAAGCTCATAAAGGGAACACACACACACATTATATATAAATATATATGTATATATATATATATATATATATATATATATATATATATATATATATATATATATATATATGCCAGGCCCATGTATTATGTTGATAATTATGCATTCACTTGATATCCATCTGCAGAAGCAGTTATTAGTCATTTCATTTGATTATTTTGATCAAATTTACTCCAGGATGGAAACAGCACAGCACAT
>NC_089795.1:60306984-60324484 GCF_040412425.1 Macrobrachium rosenbergii
AATGAAATAAATTGATAAAAATAATAACAAAAGCAAAACAAACGTTATACGTTCACTGGAGTAATAGGCGATAATTGCTGCTGTGTTGCTCCATGTATTTACTCTTGGGGTGACAGTTGTTTCAGCAAATAACATATGGACATCAGTAGGAAGAGAACTACATTCCAGTATATAAATGAATTCAGTGAACAGAAAACTCCCACAGCAATATCATCTTCATACGCCTACACAGCAAGCTCATGAGTTGTTTGTCAAATGAGTTTATATTTAGTGTATACAGAAGTTTACAAATGTATTTTCTATATACATATTTGTACTGGCCATAGCAGTAAAGAAATCGGTTTATGCCACTCCATTTTTTTAAAGAATATTGCGTGTATTTTGCAGCGAATATGTTAATGAAATAGATGTAATTAGAAATACGGACAAGAAGTTGAAATATTTCCAGATTCTAGTAGACTGGGCATTAGAGCACCGAATCGATTTTTGACGATAGCAGAAAACATTAACAATAAAACCTGCATGTACTACCGTATATTAATTATTTTATATATTCTCCACATTTTCTCTAAAAGTTTAGAATCATTAGTCATTTAAGAACAGATATATATATATATATATATATATATATATATATATATATATATATATATATATATATATATATGTATATATATATATGTGTGTAGTGTCAGTTACTGAAAAATTACTATTTTGTGATATATTTTACGTATTTCTATGGTTTACCTTCATTTTAATTATTATGTAATTACTACGGAGAAATTATTGAAAAATGCCATTACGATTTTATCTCACTACGAATTTTACTATAAAACACTAAGCTGGCGCATTGAAGTACATCTGATTATGAGTTCTAAGATTCTTAGGTAGATATAGGGCTATTTATCATTATTTATTATTTACTTTAACCTTATTACACTCGGTATATTTGATGCGTTTATTGACATTACCAACCACACCACACCAAACGTTACTTAGTTGAGCATATTTCCTTTATTTTTTTCAAGGTACATACCGTTGTCTGTTTTTTCATACAGTTGAGTGCTGATTGCGTATCGTTTTATGCTCCGATTTTTAGTCGTCTTTAAAAAGGGTAATCGCCGTAGCAAATTTTTATATATATATATATATATATATATATATATATATATATATATATATATATATAATGTACACACACTTAACAGTTTTTTGTACTTATCTTCAAGAATGAAGGTTTGAAGTAATAGGCATTTATTGTTGCTGTGTTGCCCCATTTATTTACTCTTGAGATGACAAGTGTTTCATCCGACAACATGTGGTCATCAGCACATTCCAGTACATAAGTAAACTCATTAAACAAAACTGATTAACAATAAGAATAAAAAATGAAGCTTGACTAATAAAAGTTCACAGATCAGAAAAATCCTATAGGTCCCAGCACTTGGCCTTTGCCCTAAGGTTTATATTCCAGTTCTAATTTTAGATATCAGAAAAAGATTTATAGACTGCACCTTACGATGCTTCATTCTGAAGCTTCACAAGGTTGGATCCTCCATCTATGGAGAGAGTGCCAGTGGCCTGTAACCGTTCTCTGCCAGATGTTGCTTATATCAGGATAACTATTATTTTAAATGGGTGAACTCAGCAAGCTCAGAAACACTGGATTCACCAGGGGTGGTAGTTCCTCGTTGGACGGGTCGGTATAGTTCTCGGCTAGCACTCTGCTGGGCCCGCGTTCGATTCTGCGGCCGGCCAATGAAGACTTAGAGGGATTTATTTCTGGTGATAGAAGGTCATTCCTCGGTATAATGTGGTTCGGATTCCACAATAAGCTGTAGGTCCCGTTGCTAGGAACCAATTGGTTCTTAGCCACGTAAAATAAGTCTAATCCTTCGGACCAGCCCTAGGAGAGCTGTTAATCAGCTCAGTGGTCTGGTTAAACTAAGGTATACTTAACTTAACCAGAGGTGGTAATGTTTCTCATTACAAGGGTGGCTACCGAGTTGGAGTAGCTGAAGGCTCTCAGCAGTACTCTCTTGTAGGGTGCCTTTGGTGCTGCCTCATTAGGTGTAGTAGCCTCACTGTGGTTTCCTTCTCTATGTAATGAAGTACTTTCTCCATGTCCATCCATGATGCCCATGCCTTTCCACTGTGAAATATAATTTATATTTTGGCATAGTCCTTCTTTTAGACAATTTCTGTTATGTGCTATGCCCAAGTGGTATCTACTACTTACAAGTAATACTTTACAATTTCTTGTGCTTCTTATCTTAAAGGGTGAAGGTCTGATGGAATAGACAAAAACTGCTGGCATTAACTTACGGCTATCACCAGGCCTCAATTAATTTACATTGGAACTTCACTCCATTTTATAAAATTAGTACAGGAAAAATTTATTACAACAGGAGAAGGATTCTTGCAGGAGCTGTAGGCTATAGTCTTGTGAAGCTTTATATCTATGAGATTTGTTAATTTTCACTTTTCTGATCTGCGAAATTTAGTGATTAAGTTTCATTTACTTGAACCTTGCTTTAATAATTTTTTTTTTTATTGTACTCCCCTGTATGTTGGATGGTACTTCAAGTGCAGATAGTTTAGCCCTGATGATAACTGTAGGTTAAGTTTGAAACAGATGTCAGCTTACGAGTAAATAAATAGAGTGGCAAGGCAACAATTTTTATTCACAGTAGTGGCATTTTACAGAAATCGCACATTTTTATATATATATATATAATACACATAAAATATATATATATATATATATATATATATATATATATATATATATATATATATATATATATATAAAGCAGGTAGTTGACATTTTCAAAAAACGTGAACGAATATCCAAGTCGGAGAGAAGACATATTCCAGAAGTCCTTAAGATGTTTTATTTAAAACATATGGCGCGAAGTTTCAAGACTAGCTTCTCATTCTCAAGCTAGCACGTAACCAACATAAAGTTCAAACTAGTGTTAATTGATTAAAAAAAAAATAGTTATAAAAGTTACAGAAATCTACATTAGGTTAAAAGAAAGGAGACAAACCATCAGAAAGGGAGAAGGGAACAAAATCGACTATATGGGAGCACAACCAGACCAGCACAACTCGCGAGAGGTACAAACGTGCCAAAGATGGCTGGGCATTTAAGTGGGGAACTCTAACACTGTCAACATTTAGTGGTTCGGCTCCCTGCCCAGAATGTTAAAATCTTTGTACTGGATATTATGTTGGCATTTTTTTTTTTTTTTGCATGGTCTCGGATATTAGAGAACTCAGGATGATTTAACTTGACACCAGTTCGATAACTGACGCTCCTATGACAATCGATTCAAACCTTTAACAACCTGTGTCGATCCCAAGCAACTCCCCAGACTACGTCTAGGGCAATCGAATTTATATACGACCTGAGGTCATCAAGGGACTTAGGCTGTCTTTAAATTTGAAAAGACTTCTGTTTGTAATTGGATTAATGGGAATGCTATTCAGCTTAATGGCAGGGACATAATTAGAAATAAGACCTCGTAATTTTTTGTAAAAGTACTCATCATAAGTCAAAGGAAGGCTAGCATAGAAGGGCAATTTAGGAACTGTAGGTATACTTATCTAAGGAATAAAAACTTTGATAAGAAATTTAAAAACATGCCTGTGAAGCAGAGACAGGAAAGCAGTTATCGCCAAAATACTTATGTAAAAATTCTATTTCGAGGTGAAATAGAAACGCGTTCCAACAGGAAGTTATTGAAAATGCTCGATGCAAAAGAGTAGAAACTGAATTTAATTTAAAGTTAAAAAACAGTGACTATAAAAATTAATACCAAGACCTGTAAAGGCCTTTTTTTCTGAAAACGGATGTTTTAAAACCAAGCTGTTGTCGAGAAATTAAAATATCTAGAAAGGATAATTGGTTATCCTCCTCGTATTCTATTGTGAATTTAATATTTGGGTGGGCCTGATTGATAAAGTCCAAAAACCTTTCAGCATCAAATTTCGTTTTAAAAAGGGCGAACGCACCTTCTGTAAAATAAAGGATGGTAACTTAGAGGACAAGTCTCCAACAAGCGCTCCTCCAGGGAGCACACGAAAATATCTGCGAATATGGGTCCTGATGGGGAACCCATGGCCATACCATCAATTTGCACGTAGTACGAGTCATTAAAAATGAAGGCAGTGTCCTGCACTGCCAGCTGTAAAAACTTTTTGAAATCACCCTTTTTGAAACCACCAAAAACAGAATTAGGAAGAGGAAATATTTATCTAAAATAATCGGGATAGTTTCCTCCACAGGTACGTTAGTGAAAAGGAACTCTATATCAAAATTGACCATAAAGAGGTCGGAATCTTGGCAAAGGATCTTTTCTTTAAAATGCAAGGAGTTTCTTAAGCTATATTCGTCTGATGTCTTTTAGTGTGATTACTCACATCATTTAATATGATTACTCTTTTCCAATCTCCTTATTTACAAAATGTTAATCTTCATTTTTCCTTTGTTTACTTTAGAGAATCTCATTTTCCAAATTTGTCAAATCTATCTTTGTCGGGAAGTACCTTCACTCTGAATTCTTTATGTACAGTGCTTTTGTATCGAAATTACATATTTCTTTACATAACTACACCACGTACGTCATTTGTTGACAGTTTATTATAGTGCTTCATTTATGTTTTACTTTATTTACTATAGATCATTCTTTTTTACCAAATCCACTACCTTTACTTGCTCAACGCTCTACTTAACCCCGTAAACCCCGTATACTACTCTTATTGTGTATGTTAAATGTCTGTATATTTCTTTCTATATCTCGGCCAACGAATTTGTAATGAAGTCATGTTTCCATCGTGCTAATGTTGCAAGTGTTTTTTTGTTTGTGGGATATCTCAAGAAAATTTTTTTGCTATAACCTTTGTAGCTGGTTGCATAAAGGTTTTATTCCTTTCACAGTAAAAAATTTTTATATTCGCAAATATTAGGCCACAAAAGTCGTTTAATATCCAATTCTTTATACCTTAATATTTGTGAATATAAAAATCACCATGTATGTGACTGAATTCATAAATAGCCATCAAATGTCATGGTTACGGTCAAGATCTTTAAATAAAATTAATAATCTTGTTTATAAGAAAGGACTTTCCTGAATAGTTTTACCCATTTTGCTTATTTGCTGAAGCTACTCATACTCTTGTATGAAGTTACTCATATTCTTGTTTTTCCATATCGGTCTTGGATGACCTTTCCCGTTGTATATTGTCGTAAAAGTTTCATTTTAATTTTTCATGATTGTTGGCTCATCTTCATTTTCGTTATTGACCATTGCTACTTCATTTCTCTTTTATAAATATGAATTTTTAAGTTTCTTTGGTTATTGGAGATCTTCCCGATCCTGGGGTTCGCCGTTGAGTGTGCACCACATTACAGGCATGCATTCTAACACAATCTAATCTAGGGAGGCGCATTCTATCTGACTCGGGATCAAGTGGAACCATTCGTAACCTTTGCAAAAGGGATGCATGTTGAACTTAGCTTCTTTAACCTAACTTGAATTAAGTCATGTGTACTACATAGTAGGGGCAAGATATTTTGCCCCCGCCCTACTGATGTTTCCTAATCTTGCATAAAGGGGGTACGATCTAACCTACTATCCCTGATCTAGCATAACCCAGTTTTCTATATTAACATCCGCCCCCTTATTTTCAGTATTTATGCGTTTTCCCTTTAAAGCGGTCCAGAGAGGAAGGTGTTAATTGATCTGTTATTCCGTTTCTTCTACTAAATACTGGTTTATATGCTTCCATGAATTCCTAAGAGTTATTCGTTTTCTGTTGTCAGTACTTAATATAATGAACCTTGATCATTTACATACACTTTCAGTTTTTCATTACTTTTGATCATTACTTAGAACAGTCGCTAACAGTACTTTTTACTTTTTCAAAATACACATTTTCTCAGTACTACTTACGCCTTTTAGTCCCCTTCGTATAATATTCATGATTGGGATTACCCGCGTATTTAGTACTATTATATTGTGTTTCTGGTGCATGCATTATAGTATTCATTATACCTTGTCTCTTAAATACCTTAGCCATTCAGTCTCCTTTTTACAAACACTTTTATTCTTCCCAGTTATATTAATTCATTCTTTCTTTTCATCACAAGTTTTAGGAATCTTACCATTAGTCACTCTCCTCTCTCTCTCTTTCTCTCTCCCCTCATTCACTTTTTTTTTTTATCTTGCTAATTACGCAACTCGTTTATTGTCAGCCAGTCCTGTAATGTTATGAAACGTTTATCAATCAGGTATCTCACTCCCGCTTTTGTTTTTCATGATTTTTCTCCGAGGCAAAAGAGCAATTTGACACCAATCAAATCTGTCAGCAAATGGCACACGGCCCGTCCCAGTTTCATTTGTGGTTGTCTTCCGTTACGTGGTACTGGTATTGTGCTTTGATTTTCCCTTAGTCGACCCGGCTCGCCTACCTGAAAGTAATATTTCTCTCCTTTTAATAAGTGAATCAATTTTGATTTTGTTCAGTACATTACTTTTCTTATTTAACATTGTATTATATATATATATATATATATATATATATATATATATATATATATATATGTAAATGTATATTTATTCGCAAATATTAGACCACAGATGCCATTTAATATCCAATTCACTATACCTTGGGAATAACTTACACCCAAGGGGAATTATAAACAATAAGTGCTTTGTCACCACTGGGATTCGAACTGCCGCCTGTTTGGAAACAACGACGTGCAGTGACCTTTGACCATTGAGGTATCGAGAGAGGTATAATTTGATATTGACTCGGTTGTACATATGCCTGTCGAATTCAGGTTTTGTACTTGGAATCGGATATTATCTCCACTATGACAACTGATTGTTAGGTTTGTTCCGCGTGGCTAATTATGAATTTTTATTATATGCACCGTGACACTGTTTTATAGTTGACAACCATTGAACCACAAATGTCGTTTAATATCCATTGCACTATCTCTCGGGAGTAACTTACACCCAAGGGGAATGTTAGGTAATATAAATGTTTCGTCACCGTTGGGATTCGAACTGCGCGTGGCTGGAAGCAACGACGTACAGTGACCTTTGACCATTGAGCTATCAAGAGAGGTGTAAGTTAATAATGACTCTGCTGTGCACATGCCTGTCGAATCAGATTTTGTACGTAGATTCGATATCAACGCACCTGCTTCATTATAGCTGATTGGCACGTGGCTATTTATGAATTCAGTCACATACATGGTGATTTTTATATTCACAAATATTAAGGTATAAAGAATTGGATATTAAACGACTTTTGTGGCCTAATATTTGCGATTATAAAAAAGTGTCTCGTGCATGTGATAAAAATTGATTATATATACATACATACATACATACTATATATATATATATATATATATATATATATATATATATATATATATATATATTATATATATATATATATTATATATATATATATATATATATATATATATATATATATATATATATATATATATATATATATATATATATATATATATATATTTATATCCCTACAGTTTGAGAGGCCGTAAAACCATATTAACCTTATCTTCTATCCGGTAAATTTCTTGATAGTCGGGTTGGCCAATTTGGTGGAATCATCGAGTATGGCGTTTATTTTATTCAGGTAATCAGTTTCATCTAAAATAACTATCCCTCTACCCTTGTGCCATAATAATATTCTTAAGGAGTTCGTAGTCCTTTCTTGAAAAAAGGAGCCTAGTTTGTTTTTAAATTGACAAATGTATTGTGAGAAATTATCATTAATTCATTTTGCCTTTTCAAAAACAGAAATCGTGCCAAAAGTTACAAAGCACCTATGAAATATGACTTCTTTGAAATCATTGGCTAATTATACACACTACAGTCTTTTGTAAATGGTAAATTTGATGTCTTAGTGATGTGACCATGGGTCAAGAAACGTTGATGGTAATAAAGCACATACGGAATCTGTGAGTGTTTGTGCGCCCTCCTGCTTACTCTGATGTGTGATTGGATGTTTGGATTATATATATATATATATTATATATATATATATATATATATATATATATATATATATATATATATATATATATATATATATATATATATATATATGTGTGTGTGTGTATTTATATATGTACTGTATATGTACGTATATGTATACATGTGTGTGTGTGTTTAAGCTCCTCATCCTAAAAGATTGCTGATAAAGGCTATATCTGTCCGAAATAAAGCTTTAGAATTTGAAAGGTAACACTTTCTGGTGCCAGCTACTCAAAGGGGAAAAGCTTGTAAAAGTGTGTGTATATATATAGTTTGTGTACTAAGTGACTATTGGTTTTGATCCTCCCCCTCGTTTAATTTTCCAAGCATAATCTGTGTATACAACAGAAAAACAAATATACAGTCGTGTTTGTTTATCTTTTAGTGATATCGAGTGAACTTTATTCATGTTGTAAAATGTTTAACATAACACCTCTATGGTAGGACACGGAAAACATGGTTCATTATGTTGTAGCCTACACTAGAATATGATACATACCTTGTAATATATTTTTGCCATAAGAATTCATCGTTAGTTATGCTTTACTAAACTCAGGTTGAGAGCTTTATTTCGTGATTTCATCTTAATTAGAAAGACAGAAATTTGTTTTATTTTCATTATATTAGATAAACCGCCAAATGAGAAGTGTTTCTGTAGTTCTTAGCATGCGAGAAAGCAAATAGATGTATAAAACTTATAAGAGTTAATAAAAAGAAAAGTTGAAGTTAATATTCTTCGAGCACCGCTATTAATTTTTGAAGGGCTCTCTTTAACGCTGATGTAAATTTTGACTTTGCAGTGCTAGAATTATTATATGGTAAGATTTCCTGATTATAGTGGGTACCATGTTTTGTCGCTGAGTATACGTGGCTTAATGTGCGATAGAAGTAACATGCTGGCCGCATCATCATTTGCCGTCATAGTTAGCGCCTTATTGGTATTACTACAACGACAACTACTACTCCTATTGAAATTATTAATATTAGAGCATTACTGATTCTCAGTGTAAATTTTAATCAATGTTTTTTCCGTGTAATACCGAATTTAAAGTGTTGTATATCCCTGCAACGCTACTTGTTTCAAGAGTTAGTAGGTTGTAAAGGAGCAATTCTTACATAATTTCTTTCTAAATTTTAATTGTTCGGTTAACTTTACTATTTTATTTTCTGTTTTTTCGTATCTTTTTTTTCTTTATGTAATGGTGCACTAAGAGCCCTGTTGCAGTTTTGTAACTACATTATATATATATATATATATATATATATATATATATATATATATATATATATATATATATATATATATCATACACACACACACACACACATATATATATATATATATATATATATATATATATATATATATATATATATATATATATATATATATGTATGTATATATATATATATATATATAGTCCGTCATACACTTTCTTCCTCTTTAAAAGGAGTACTGCCCGAAGGATAGAGCCCCCCGGTTTTCAGCTAGTCTTTAGGTATGAGATTGCTAGCTCATTTACAATTTTCTTGACCCCGGCTGACGGTGATACCCATTGTAGCTGTACTGAGTGGTGGGCAAAAGGCTGGAATTAAACTTTAGGAATGAGAACCCATTATACTACCGTTGAGTCCCGTGTATGTGTGCGCATGTGTGTGTGTGTGTGTGTGTCTGTTAGCACACGTGATATACTATGTGGGCCAAGGGAGACAGAAAGATCAGTGATTGCTCTGTTCCAGCTATAAAACTGAGAAATAAAATGGTAATTATTTTCTTTGTATTTACAGGGAATTCTGAATGTGGTGCAGTACGCATACCCAATCCCTAGGTTATGGTTTGTTATGCTAAGTAATGCTGGGATTAGAGCCAGGTCCTGATTCAGAGTTTGTCTTCTTGGTCAGTACGTTTTACTGTCTCCGAAAATGACTCGATAACACGATTTTTGGTTGCATTGCTTATGTCAAGAAAGTTCTGCTGACATCAGTACGTGAGCAGCCAAAGTAAAAATCAAGTGAAGCGGACCTTAATAGTTAAGGTGCGAGGAAGAAGAGAGGTAATTTCTCGTTTACTTACCGTTCTCCAGGTGTTAAGATTTGTGTTTGTTTCTCTTTTATCTTGTTAGCGTGAGCTGGAGGAAAACTATGAAAAGACAAATCTCAGGAGGGGGAATTCTTGACTAAACCTGTTGTCTCATGTTCGTCTTTAAAGAATGCTTTGTGCTTGGAAATCCCAAGGGAAATTGAATTTTTTTGACAGAAGAATTTGTCATGCTAATGCCTTTTAGCATCCTGTGAATGTTTCATAAAAAAAAACTCGACTTAATTTGATCGTATCATATATTATTCTCAGCGCATTATGTTGCAGGATATTACCGAATTAGTATAGAATACATCAGTAAAACTAATTAGTTTTATTCCCAAAATTATTTCCCAGAGTAAATAATATAATAAACAAATTTAGAACTCATCAGTTTCAACCTCTGTTATTACGCGATTATTTATCTGCTTCATTGTCGTCCCCATCTTATTTCATTCCACCACTTCATATTATTAGCCGTAATATTAGACTACGTTCTTTAAAAGGGGCTCGTTCTGCTGAGTAACGTGCTACCCAGCATCTCTTAACCCAATCACCTATTCAACAAGTATCTATTTAACAAGTATTGGAAAAAGTGCTGGCTTTTATCAGTCTAGTATATTGATTTGAAAATTAGGCGGTATATAGGAAGAACATCATAATGTAAGCATAAACTGCCTGGGGTCTTTATATGAAAATTTTTGTATAACAAGCGATCGCTTTGTTTTCTTATCAAAAAGAATGAAACTGATATTCAAAATAAAAGCCTGGGAAAATTATATAGAGTGGCAAGTATACCTGTCCGTTCATCCATTATGATGTAATTCAGGAGGGAGCATCGTTAAACGTAAATAATTCGTCCTAAAGACATCTGCAAAATTGTCTTTGTATTTCTTTCATAGTGCTTCAAGTTCCCTTCTCCAGTACGTTTATGAATTCATTCTCATCTATTTTAAAATTTTAATTTTCGTTTATTCATTTGAAACCTAAGGTACATTAATCTTCTAACTAGGGAACTTTTTTGTTGTATTGCAGGTATTGGCGGGGAAAAAAAATTCCTGGAATAATTACTGCAACTATTTCTCAAGTGTATTCGTATGTCACACACACATATATATATATATATATATGTGTGTGTGTGTGTGTGTGTATACGTATATAAATTTATATCTCTTTATTCAGTATCTTACATAATTCGACATTTAAATTTTTTCTGTTAGCAGCGAAGTGCATTGAAGTGTCGGTCCCAATTAATACCTACGGCTATTGAAATTACATTTGGAGCGAACTTCCATTATACCCGCCGTTTTTCTAATGTGTGACTTCATACTCCTCATCTCTTCATCCCCGCTCTTATTTCACCTTGTCATAGTTAATTTCGCACCGCAATATGAGAGTTCTCAGATGAAAGATATTCATCCCACGTTGTGATGTTATGCGCACTACTGTGCATCGAGTTCAGTTGCTCTTTCTCTCTGCCTTTTTCTATTCATGGAAATTTAGCAATTATTACTCTGAAAGCTGATTAGCTTTAATGTCACCGCCGCTTAGAGCGTGGGCTTTAATGTCTCCTAGGTGCCGTGAGTCGAGTCTTTGCCTACCTTTTTTCCTTTATTTATAGACAATTAGCCCTCGCCCTGGGTAAGAATTGGATTAGATTTGGTTCAGTCTTTAATTGATTTGGTTGCATTCTGTCTTGGTTCTACGATTATATTCCATTTACTTTTTCTAAGTAATGTCATATTCAAAGTGCGTGTGTGTGTGCGTGCGTGTGTGTGTGTGTATGTGTGTGTTGATAAAGTATGTTTGTATATATGTGTGTAATTACATATTAAGTCTATGTAATGTGACAAACCCTGGATGATTCCGTAAATAACTTAAGTATGTATCTTGGGATTTCGGATTGCCACTGGGAGCCGATTGTGAACAAATATCTGACCTGCATTCTGTCTTGAATGTTAATCTCCAGTAGCTGAATCATTTTGTGCCTCGTTATTGTTGAACGATTGTTCGGGCGTGAAAATGTTCGCATGTCGCTTATTCGTATATGCGAGAGCTTACAGCAGTCGGTCTATTGAGGTTGCTAGGAGGGTAGGGGCTGTGGGATGTTAATTTCTGGCTGCAGTGTTGATGGGAATGGATTTTTAGATGGGGTTTTGATAAGGATTTTGATAACATTGCTCAGGCCTAATGTCTGTCCTGGATGGTCTTTGTAGGGTAAGAAATAATAACAAGTTATATGTTCATACAGTTAATCTTACGTACCCTGGCTACCGTCACTTATCATTATATATAAAATTACATATATACACATATATATGTGTGTATATGTTTTATATGTATGTGTATATATATACATATATGTATATGTATATATACATACATATGTGTATATGTATGTATGTATATATATATATATATATATATATATATATATATATATATATATATATATATATTATATATAACTTTAAGGTCACGTCTCGATGAGCTAAATAGAATACAAAGGTGGATAAAATGCACACACACACACGCACACACATTCTTTCTCTCTGTCTCTAGTTATACGTATATATAATTTATATACAGTATATGTATATGTATATATATATATATATATATATATATATATATATATATATATATATATTTATATATATATATATATATATATATATATATATATATATATATATATCTGGAGAGAGAGAGAGAATGTGTGTGAATGTGCGTGTGTGTGCGCGCATTTTATCCAACTGTATTCTTATTCTCCTTATCGAGAAGTGACCTTAAAGTTATATTACTTGAGTATCGAAGACTTTCCTATTTTTAAGCAGGGCAGCCTTAAGAAGGAAGACCTCGCATTCCTACTCGACGCCTTCATTAAGTGTTTAATGGATAAATCATTCCTAAAATTAGTGGGAAAATAATTGGTTATTGTTATTTTCCTTCCTCTTGTCATTCGAGTCGATTGTTACGTTATGAAGTTTACCCTTTTTTTTATTATTCTGGGCATTATGCATCTATTAATGTTGCTAACTACTCTCTTTGCATAGTGTTTGTGATCAGTTGCAGTTTTCATTCACACATAATTAGCGGTAACTTTTTCCTTTCCTCTATTTCAAGGCATTGTAAATTTCCCACATCCGTTTTCCTAGATTCTTATACCTTCTGCCTTCAAAGGTTCTCCTTCCTTCATTCTTCTTATTCCCACTTGTCAGGCCTTGATGAGGTCTTTTGGTTCCCTTCCTGTTGGGTCTGCGACTGAACAAATAAAAAGGAAAATGCAAGGCTGGTATTTGCATCTTTATCGACAGTCTGGTTAAAGATCGCGCTTTTTATGATTTTTGCATTATTCACTTAGCATTAAGACACTTTTAATTGGCTTCCACGATGTCCTTCATTTCCCCCAAAGGCAAAGTCCTCGATAAAGCTTGGTAGTTTTTCCAACTGAAAAATAACGTGTTGGGAGAGTGACGATGGAAAAGAGAGTTGTTCCCCACAAAACGGATGAACCTGATATGATTTTGGCCGTATCGCATAAAAGAAATTTTGCCAAATTTTCGAGAATCATTCAAACTCATGACAGCTTCTTTCATCTGGAAAGCGAATGTCCCATGTTATGACCAAATATTCATATCATTGCTTCTTGTGTCCCCTCCAGGTACTCTTAAAAATGTGAGAATAAGAACAGAATTTTGAAATGTACATAGAAATCTGTGTTTTACTTACCTTTCATAACAAGTACCTTAGTAAATTCGCCCTTAAAAAATACAGTCACCTGATTATTATTAAGTTTCAAGGTAAGACCTCATTCTCTCTCCTTCACTTTACATTGTCTTTACCCTTTAGGCATTAGTAATTTCGGGCATCGTAATATTGCCTATCTCGTCGGCACGCACAACGAAAAAAATAACGCTTATCTACCTAATTATGCACTCATACAACCCCTGACACTGTTCACATCATAATGCTTTCTGTCTTCATAACTACCTAGTGCACGAAACTACGCTGCCCTATCTTATGATTGCATGAAGCCCCGCGAACATTGCTGAAACTGTATCTCAACTTCTGGAATACCCTTCTTGTGCTATGAAGTTAAAGCTTATGAAGCTTTGGAGTTACGAAGAGAGAGAGAGAGAGAGAGAGAGAGAGAGAGAGAGAGAGAGAGAGAGAGAGAGAGAGAGAGAGAGAGTTGAGTAGCAGGTTGGGTGAGAGAAGGAAGGTTGGGAGAACAATCTGGAGGCATGCAGAGGCTAGGAATGTTCATGTGTTCATGTGTTGTTTTAAGTAATAATGTCAGAAGCCTTACTTAATCTGGTAGTAATATCATGAATTTGGCATGTCTGTATATTAAAGTCTGTCTCTCTCTCTCTCTCTCTCTCTCTCTCTCTCTCTCTCTCTCTCTCTCTCTCTCTCTGTTTGTGTGTGTGTGTTACAACCATTCACTAACAAACATGCCCGTATTACACATTTCTGGTTTTTTTTCAATGTTTATTTAATTATTGTTTGATGTCCTCTTCTTCATCCATTCATATTTAAATTATTTACGTTAGGATCGAGACAAACAAACAGACAGACAGACAGACATACTGTGAGAGTAACGCATGTGGAGAGCGAGGGATATCTGGAAAGTGGTTGAGTACAAAATAAAGATCGACAGAAGAAGAAGTTAAAGAAGAAGAGGTAGTAGTAGTAGTAGTAGAAAGAGAAGAGAGAGAGAGAGAGAGAGAGAGAATGAATAATTGAGCCAATCCTCTATGAACATTCAACGTTCAAGAGGGCATACATGTGCATACTTATCCACTTTATCCCTTCAGTAACCTTCAAAGGCAACCCCGACCATTCTGAATCAGTTTCTAATTAAACATAGATTTATATATCCCCGAAGGAATCAATAGCGAAACAGCAGCCGGTGGGAACGCTCCCAGCACCTCGGTATTTGACACTGCTTCATGGCGCGAATGAAGTGCATTGTTTAACGTCCCGTCAGAATGTCTAGTTGTTTGACACATTTACTGTACTCGTATGTTTGCGAGCTAACTGCGTACAAATCGGAACTGTTTTGGTTTCTGTTTTTCTTTTTTTTTTTTTTTTGCATAGCATTCAATCATGTCGCTTAAATTTGCTAAAGCACCACCTTAACAGAAATCGATATTGAATAGCCGTAACAGTTTCTTGAATGAAATGTCATTAATTCTAAGAGCTAATCTCTCTTGTTGTAGTAAAGGCACCCAGAAGTTATTCAGTGACCGAGGTCGGCCGCTGCTTGCTGAAGGAGCATCCAGTATGCAACGAACACAGTATGCTTGATGAAATTTTAAAATGCCCTGCAATGCAATGAAACAAGGCCGTGCGAAGACTGTGAGCTTGATAGAGTATGTCTGCAATTTAGGAAAAATGTTATGTTGTTTTCTATCTTCAGATGTCTCGGTGTTGGCGAATAGAATACAGTTATTGTACACTGCCGTATCTTACTCCTTGATATGTCAGATGTCTTGCACAGGGTGCATTAGTCTCTTTGAAAACCCGTGATTGATCGATGATTGCCGTGCTTGCCACCAAACCGATTTCCGTATTGCCTCTCTCTCTCTCTCTCTCTCTCTCTCTCTCGCTCTCTCTCTCTCTCTCTCTCTCTCTCTTGTGCGCGCGAGCGCTTTAAAAGTTACGATTATTGTATAGAACTTTATTACACAGAAAATACAAATGAGCTAAAGGTGTGGAACAGTGCAAACGTTGTGGTTCACGGGGAATGGCTGCATGAATTAACGAAACTGAATGTAAAAGAATTTGAATTTACTAGAACCTTTTGCACGTGGCCATCATTTGACCCAACTTAGATAATAGGTAGGTTTCAAACCCCTATCCCCTTCCCCTTCCCCGTCCCCCATTCCCCCTCTCCCTTCCATGTGTAACTTATGTGGTAACGGCTTGACCAATCCAGACAAAATTTGGCACGTAGCCATCATTTGACCCAACATAGATAATAGGATAGGTTTCAAACCCATACCTCCTTCCTCTTCCCCTTCCCCATCCCCCTTCCTCCTTCCCTTTGTAACTTATGTATAAATCAACTCTACAGGTTTATCATACCTCATTTCATGTACTCGACACCATAGAAATATATTATTGGAAATGCTTTTCTTTCCTGTGATTAACAATTCTTTATCAAGGTTTGTATTTAGATTTAGGGTGGGTTATGTTTAGGTTTAGTGGGGGTGTGTTTAGGTTTAGTGTGGGTTGTGTTTAGGTTTATTGGGGGTGTGCGTTTAGGTTTAGTGGGGATGTGTTTAGGTTTAGTGGGGATGTATTTAGGTTTAGTGATGGTGTGTGTTTAGGTTTAGTTCAGGTGTATTTAGGTTTAGTGGGGGTGTTTAGGTTTAGCAGGGGTGTGCTTAGGTTTAGTGTGGGTTATGCTTAGGTTTAGTTGGAATGTGTGTTTAGGTTTAGTTGGGGTGTGTTTAGGTTTAGTGGGTGTGTGTGTTTAGGTTTAGTGGGGTTGTATTTAGGTTTAGTGGGGGTGTGCTTAGGCTTAGTGTGGGTTGTGTTTAGGTTTAGTGGAGGTGTGTGTTTAGGTTTAGTGGGTATGTGTTCCAGGTTTAATGGGGGTGTGTTTAGGTTTAGTGGGGTTTTGTTTAGGTTTAATGGGGTGTTTCAGTTAAGGGGTGTTTAGGTTTGGGGAGGGTTAAATGGGACAGTCACCACAAATTTCTGCATAAATTGGACAGTCACCACAGTAATGCATTGATAAATGGGACGGTCAGTACATTAATACCTGGATAAACGGGACAGTCACCACAGTAATACATTGATGAATGGGACGGTCAGTACATTAATACCTGGATAAACGGGACAGTCAGTACATTAATACCTGGATAAACAGGGCAGTTACCACAGTAATACATTGATGAATGGGACAGTCATTACATTAATACCTGTATAAATGGGACAGTCACCAAAGTTATACCTGGATAAACAGGACAGTCACCACAGTAATACCTGGATAAATGGGACAGTCAGTACATTAATACCTGGATAAACGGGGCAGTTACCACAGTAATACAATGATGAATGGGACAGTTAGTACATTAATACCTGGGTAAACGGGGTAGTTACCACAGTAATACATTGATGAATGGGACAGTCAGTACATTAATACCTGGATAAACGGGGCAGTTACCACAGTAATACCTGGATGAATGGGACAGTCATTACATTAATACCTGGATAAATGGGACAGTCAGTACATTAATACCTGGATAAATGGGACAGCCACCACAGTAATACCTGGATAAACGGGACAGTCACCACAGTAATATCTGGACAAATGGGACAGTCA